>NW_008825271.1:4509778-4533616 GCF_000699105.1 Pygoscelis adeliae
AGAGCCAAAGGCATTTGCGGGTAGTGACCAAGAGGTGTGAAATGTCAGCAGGTAGGAGCAGGTGCCCGGTGTGATTCCTTGCAGAAGAAGCTGCTCCAGGAGCAGTCGGGTTGAGGCATGCACCGCGTAAGCGGTGAGCTGTTTGTCATTACTCAGGGGAGCAAGACAAATGAGAAATCAATTGAACATCAAACCATTGTTGCTGATTGCCTATGTTGAAAATAAATGATTCATCGAGTGCTTTAGTTGATTCATATATGTGGCAAAGAGTTCCAGTCTTGATTTATGGACCTCTCCACCAGTCAGGCAGGAAAGCCTTGCTCCCACTCACTTTATTTGTGCAACAAACATCCTTTTCTCTTGGCATGGATTAAGCCAACCCACTTACAACCTTTTTCTTTTCTCTCTGATTGTTTACTTTGCCTTTAAGTGATTGGTAATTCCACTCACTTAGATGGTGCCTTTTTTTTTTCCATTTTTATTTTCTAGCAGAGGAGCCCGGAAGGGACGGGGATGGCTGTGTGCAAAGTGCTGGGCTCTGTGCCCAGCAGGGCAAGCAGGTGACCCCGTCCTCAGAGAGCTGCAGTCTACAGTGTACCATGGATTTACAGTGTCCACTACTGCATCAGTGGGAAAGGGGATGTTTGGTGACTTAAAAGCCTTTTGTAACTCCTCGTGCGATGTACTGTGGAGTACTTTGTGTCTTGAAATCTGTATGCCCCCTGTAGATATAAGCGGTTGCTTGCAGGGGCTGAAGGAGACTGTGCCTCCTCCCTGCCGCTGTGTCTCTGTTTACCCACCAGCCCGAGGAGGAGGTGTTGGAGATCTGCCTCTGCTTTTCCACAGTGGTTCGATAGGGTCGTCAAAACAGAAGGGAAACAAGGGGGTGTTTGTTGTAGGTGAGGGGGAGGGATGGGGAGGGAGGTGTATCCCGGCTTGTGTAACTGGTGGGTGGTACCACAGTGGGGAAAGGCGTGAGGAGAGCTGCAAGAACAGGGAGGTTCCCCCTGGCTGATTTGGGAGGGCAGGTCTCTGGCGGTGCTGGCCAGGGGGAACACAAGTGGAAAAAGGAGGGGAAAAAAAATTAACAGTTGTCTCAGAGTTTATCAGGCGGCTAAGGCAGAGGCAGCCTCTCGCTAGCCCTGTATGCCCCTAGCTGTGCGAAGGGGAAACAACCTGCCAGCCCCTTCACCATCCGAGCTGTATCGTGGCTGCCATTGCTGTTGGGTTGCGTGGTTATGCCCGGGTTTCTCCACGTGTCCTGAGGCCAGGCTGCAAGGAAGCAGTGCGAGTTATCTGGGGAGAGCCTTCTCCAGTCGAAAACACCATAATGCCACCAAGCTCCTTGATCTGCCAGCAACCGCAAGAGAGATGGCGACCAGCAAACCGGGGCTGAAATAGCAAGAAGAAAAACCAACAACAAAACAACGGCAATCTCTTGCAGTTATTTGCCACCAAGTAAAAGAGTCATAACTCAGTTGCCTAAGGGATGATTAAGGATGGAGCCTGACTAGCTTTTAACTTGATACAGCCCACAGGTGCTGCTATAGGATGAACTGGTTGCAGAATTTATCTGGCTAAGAAATAATGCTTCCCGCCAGGTTGTTTTTCAGCGGGATCATTTTTTTCACCCAGCTCTTTGCACCAATGCTGGGGCTGGCGGGGTGAGAGAGCCAGCACAGGAGAGGGGAGCAGCAGGGGTGGCCAGGAGCTGCTTTTTTTCTGTAACAATTCTGCTTCACTCCACACCATCACTGCTGGGACTTAGGCTGGCAGTAACTACACCAGCCTGGCATAAGGGGTCTCCAGCCTCTGTATGCACAGGACTCCTTTGTGATTTGATCAACTGATGGTTTTGGCTTGGTCTGTTTGGCAGTGAAATGGCTAACAGTGCCGCCGCATACATTTGTCTCTTTTTTGGGGTGATATATTTTTGCGTCGTACTGGAAAGAGTTCATGTCCTGTGTCAGTCTGCTCGAGGGAGCCCTCACAAATGAGAAGAATAAACCTGGAAACACCTCCTGCTCTGCGCCCGAGCTGTCTCCGGTGCTAGTGAGCCTGAGCCTCCTACCGCCTGACAGCATAGCACGAGCGGGTTATCTGCCTTTCTGCTTCCCTAGTCAAATCCTGGGTTCTGCACCAAAAGGGTTTGAAAGCCTGTATGGGATGGGTCTGAGTCCTTTGCCCCTGTCCAGAGAAGCCGTGCAGGGAGGTGCTGGTGGGACGGCCCCTGTGCTGCACCTCGGTGCACGCTGTCTCTCCGGCCGCAGGAGATGAGGTGACAGCAAACTGTTGAAGCTGGGTCTGGTTGTTCCTCGCTTTGGAGTGCAACTTCCCTCGCTCAGCAATGTTTCACTGAAGACAGCATGGTTTGGGTATGGTGAGGGAGAGCAGGGATAAGGATTGGGAACTTTGACTTCAAAATAGTGTTTTTTTTGAGGGGGAGAGGTAGCTTGGGAGTTCAGAAGAAGCAGTCTGTGGTGAAAAGAAAGAAGAAGAAAACAAAGAGATGCTGAGGAAGGTGCTGGGCAGATAGACATTGTGATCAGGTAGCCACGGACAGGGACCAAAACCTGGAAGGATGCTGGCTGTGCTTGTGCTGCTTGTTATTTCTTTTTTTGTTACTGGTTAAAAGTCAGCAAGGTAAATCTGGGGAGGATTCGGCATTCTCCATCCGAAGGACACACGTTAGCAGAGAAGCGACTCTGTAAGCATTGCTTCAGCGCTGGTTCTGCAAAGAGGTTGCAGGAACTCATTATTCATGATTTTATCCTGCTACCTGAAATACATAAATAGCCTAAAGGTTCCTCTGATGGACTTCTTCCAGCTCTTTGATGTGCCAAAGATAATTTCTGTACGTACTCCCTCAACCTGTCCCCACTCCCTACCTAAGGTTTAATGTTTCTACTTGTTATGTTTACCTGTCTGTACTAGACTGTAAGGTCTCCAAGGCAGGGACCTTGACATCTTTCATGTTGAAGTACCTTGAAGGAGTTGTAACATCAACAGCTATAAAATGTGATATAAATTATCAAAGCAACGTCAACTAACACAGCTCAACTCTTTGGCCTCTTCTGCGCCCGGCAAGCTTTCCGTGGGGCTGCCGGCTGTTCCTGACACCGGCTTGGCATGATCTGTGCAAGCAGCGCTGGCAGCCCGGCCTCAATGGGCAGCGGCTGTCGTGAGAGCACGTGGTGCCCTGCAAGCGAGTCCCGAGGCTGTTATGAAGAGTGGAGTGATATAGCCTGTGCCTGCCTGTAGCCGGGCTCCTTATGAGGTGCCAGCAGCGGCGGGGGGGTTTTGGAAAGCCGGGCTCCTTATGAGGTCCCAGCAGCGGCGAGGCTTTTTGGAAAGCCTCCACCCGAGAGAAATCACATTGCCAGCGGCAGGAGTCCATGCCCCCGTTGGTTTAAAAACTCAGGACTTTTAAACCCCAGAACTTTTAAACTCCAGAGCCTCACGGTGCTCTGGATTTAAGTTCCCTTGGGTGAGACTGTAACAGTGGAAGCAAATGGATGCATCCCTGCTTATGGGAGCTAATGCAAGAAATAGGGAGAGCCAAGCAACGCGCACTCCCCTGACCCAGCTCCCGCATGACTCCGGTGCATCCCTGAGGCCGGAGCCACCGTCCCACAGCATTTCTGGGAGCCTGCCGCTCGGACCCACAGTCCACAGTGCACTTGCAGCCAGGTCTCTCTTGCCTTCCTTTCTTTGGAGCCAGTTTCTTTGTGCAGCCTGGGATGTGTCAGGGAGAGACCTGGAGGTGATGCCTCTGCTGTGACGGCTGGGGAGCAGACTGCTTCCAGTCTGCTTCCTGAATTCCTCCTCTGGGAATTCAGGCCTCTGAGTCTTATTTGCCCTGGGCAATGTCAAGAGGATTTCCCCTAAGCAAAGAGCCATCAAACTTTATCAGCTGTCTTGCTATTCCTGTGTCACCACCCCTTGAAGACAGCATCTGCCGCGGAGAGGTCAGGCAGAGAAATCTCGGGGTAAAAGCCCGGTGTGCAGCCCAGAGCAGTGCAGAACTGGAAGGACATGTCCTGGGATTGGCCCAGCCCCGTGGCACCCCCAGCAGCTCAGGGACTAGCAGCCATCGGGCCAAGAACCCAAGTCCCAGCTAACTCCCTGCCAAGCACATGGCCTCTCTGTCCTCCCTTTAGTTTGCGGTATGTGTGGGCAGGGTGACATCAGCAGGGTCTGACCAGCATCAGGTGGATCCCACACACCTAGGAAAAAACCCGCGCAGAGCCCTCCAAGCCCTGGCCAGCGGGCGAGGGACAAGCTGGGCTGAGGCTGTGAGCAGGGAGGCGTTCGGTCCTGCACGTGGTCCCCAGCACCCACCGGTAACAACCCGAGGCCAGGCTGCGCGGCTGCGGTGTGAGCAGGGATTGCTTTTGGATTTTGCGGCTCTCATTACTGCAGCATCCCAGAAATGAGAGGAATGGGGGCTGGTGGAGGAGCGGGGTCAGGATCAGGGATGGGAAATTGGGTCATCCAAGTTCTGCTTCTGGCTTTTCTCACTTTCACTACCTGTAAAAATGCTGATAACGCCTTCATGGTTTTTATGCCAGTTTGGTTTCTGAAGGGTTGACCATGACATTTGGAGGTAAACTGTGCTGACCTGTAGTGCTATTGCACATACAGGTTGCTTTTCTTCTTCAGTGAAGCTTATTTCCAAAGACAGGGGAGTGGTGTGCTGTTAAAGGCCCCATAAACTGGTTCACGCAGGGAGCTGCAGACCCTACGCCCAGCCAGAGTGCCTTGCTCGAAGCTTGCTCTATGTTAGACCTCAGAAGCGCCTGCAGTTTTGGTTACTTCTTTTGCACATCTGCTCCTGCGGACTGCTCAAGGCTCTTCCATATTTCTTTCAAACAGAGCTATTATTTTACTGACCCGGGCCTGCTGTTCACTGATGAATTGGATGCTGTTCTTTGCAGCTTGAAATACTATTTTGCTACTCTTAATGCTTCTCATTCATTTTCTGCAGTGATCGGATTCATACCAGCAGATACGCAGCTTTCATTGATACTTGATGCAGCAGCAATACCCTCAGCAAAGGCTTTTTTGTACATAGGGCTCCAAACCTTTCAACCACGCTATCATGGAAAGCCATAATGTCCCTTTTCTGCAATGCCCGAAGCCACCTGCAGCCCCTGAAAGAGCACATTGTTTCCCCAATTAAAGAAACAACACGGGCAGTGTCTGTGCTGGTTGTAAGGGAGGGCTCTGGGTAATCTCTTTTTGCCTGCCCCCATCCTTCATCCCCCTCCATCCTGCTTGAGGCTGAATTTCAGCCCATCGGCCATTTAAATCTAAATGGGAGGATATTTGCAGGGTAGGTTATTTTAGCTGCTAGATGAGCCTCCCGATGTTATGCTGCCAGATGGGGCTGACTCTCCTGGGGTGGCAATCCTGCTAGGAGTGATTCCTGGGTGCTGGGGTTTTTTATGAACAGCCACAGTTTTCTTCTTGCTATCTCTGGAAAACCATATGCCTCTAAGTGACCAGTGGGGGGTGGGGGTGTTTTTTCTTTTTCCTTTTCTTTTTTATTTTCCAAAAAAAGCACTTGTGTGGGGAGAAGATGCTGCGCTACCTTTTGCTCAGAGAAAAGGAGTCTGACAGCTTAGCACTGCTCAGAGACAGGAAAATTACTTTGTCTAGTGAATATTCTAAAGAGATGAAATAACAGGGCGCGATCAAAATCCCCTGTTTAAAAGAAGAGCTGTCTCACTCCTGCTAAGCCAACAATTTCATTGTTTTGCTCATCTTTTGCAGAATAACCTTAGAGAAGGAACAGTGGAAATGTCTGTAAATGCTTTTTGCTAAAGAAAAAGAAGATTCAGGCTGTAATCCATGTTGGCAACCAGAGGAGAAATCTCTGCCCCAACAGATAAGTGGTGGTTTGTTATGGGCATATCCTTGCTGGCACTTGCCTGTTTCACCCACTGGAAAAAGGAGCTGTCACCCGCAGCTCGGCGCTGTCAAGCGCCACCCAGCAGCAACGTGGCTGCCATTTGGTGTGGTGTGATACCAACCCTGCGCTTCCCCCAGCTTGTTTTCAATAAACAGAGAGATGTTTTGAAGGGAATGGCAATGTTGTTTAAGAAAAACAGAGTACCTAAAGAAAGATGATTATATGCTGAGCTAGAAGAGCACCAGAGATGGCAAAGATAACCTCTGAGCATGGCTGAGCTGCAGCCCCCCGGGTTTTGCAGCGCTGGGAGAAGTGGCTGGCGGCTTGTTATCCCACAGCCGAGGGATACGGGGAGGTGGACATAGTGCTTTGAATCATGTCTTTTTCTCTGCCCCACATTTTGTCTTTCCTCCTTGTGGCTGTCTCTGAGGGAGTAGAAAGCTGGAATCACCTCTGCATCTCAGGGGCAAGGGAAAGTCACCTTACGCTCCCAGCCCTTGTAAATATTCCCCTCCTCCTTTCAAAACCTGTGCCTATGTTTTTGTCCTGCTCTGTTTCAAAGCAACTGCTGACACAGAGTGGGCACAAGCCTGCTGCCCCCCGTGGCATGCAGAGCTTGGGGTGGGGGACTCTGGGGAAGCTGGGGTCCAGCAGCATCGCCCTGCCAGCAGGGCTGCTGCGGGCAGGCAGAGGGGAGGCCATTCCCTGGGCTTCCAGACATGGTTCCTGCTAAAGCCCTGCAAAAAAAACCTGGCACGGGAATAGCTCTCTGGGATTCCCCTTTCCTGCTACTCCTCTCAAGGGCTGAGCCACTTGTTTATCTTGTGGGAGAAGTGCGCAGCCACGGTTAACTTTGCGTATTTGATCCTGTTTGAGGTCATTTCTTTTCCTATCTGCAATATTTCTATTGCAAGTGCCTATAATTGTTTAACTGAGGTAACATTTACACTTGCTCAATGAACATATTACTTCTATTTTCCCCGTGATCTCAAATATAAATGTTGTGGCAGTAACCTATTCTTTGTGGGCTTAGTGACAGAGGCGCCAATAAACAAGTGTCAGAGCGAGCCATGGGTGGCACTTCAGAGCCGACGCCTGCAGAAGTCCTGGGAGCCAGGCATGGTGCTACCACCCCTGCACCAAAGGCAGGGTTAGCACCAAACACCTCCAGGACATCTGCTGAGATGGCTGCAGTCAGTTTTGGTGCACAATACACAGCAGCAAATTTGATTTTTTAAAGGACGCAGTACCAAATGCCTTCGGTTCCTACTGAACAACCTTGGGGTTGTGGGTGTGCGGCAATCCTGAAATTCAGGCTGTGCTTGAATGGGAAAGGGCAGGCAGACGTATGACGGGAATGATCAGAGATGTGCAATGCTATCTGTATGAGATGAGACTGAATTAACTTCAGCCTAGAAAAGAGAGGACTCTGGGCTATGGCAGAAGTCTACAACGTGACGAATAGCAGGAGGAATGGCAGCAGTTGCTCATAAGACAGGAGCTGAGGGATGTTAAATGAAATCATCAGGCAGACATTTTTTAAGGCATAGAGGAGGAAGTCTTTTTTTCACACAACCATAATTAATTGGTGGAACTCATTGCCACGGGATGCTTCAGGTGCCAAAACTATACATTGGCTCAAAAAGCAATTAGGCAAATTAATAGTACAGCAGTCTATGGAGGCCTGTTAGAGCTGCTGCTGAGGATGCGGCCCATGGCTCAGGAAGTCCCTGGGCTACCGAGCGCTGGGGCTTGCAGGGTTGTGCCAGGCTCGCCCCACTCTTCCCCCCATAACTCCTATGGGCCAGAGCCGCAGAACAGCTGTAGTGTGTCTTCTCCCTGGGCTCGCCGCACCAGACTGGAAATAGTCCTCTGTAAGGATTTTTCTCAAATGTAAAAAATCAAGGAACTTCTGAATATCATAGTGAGGTACTGGGAGAATTTGGCAGCTCTCACTTCTGAGATGCATTACTGTGGGAGCACAAATTGGCACCATTTGGGGAAGCTGTGTTTTTGCCTTCCGCCCACTCCCTGATTTCATGCTGGCAGTGGTGCTGCCTGACCAAGGGCAAGCCGAGCCACCAGGAAAGCCAACGGTGTGGGTGCCGACACGGGGCGCACGAGGCTGTGGGGGCAGCAGGACAGAGAGGGGAGACAGCATCATGTTAGCTGCTCTAGCTGTACCCTCAGCCTCACATCCGTACAGCTGGGCACCTTGTACTTCACCCCGGCACGCTCTATTTAATTGTGGGATGTGAAAGTGCCACTAGCTGCAGGTGTAACGTCAAGAAATTGCAAGGAAACAGCCCCCATGTATATACAGATGGAGAGAGAGAGAGAGGGGTAGTCTGCAGGCTGTGCTTAAAGCTCAGTGCATTTACGTTTTAAATGCTTCAGTACTCAGTCAGTTTAGATAGCTTAATCTTTGAGAATTAGATAGCTTAATCAGACAGAAATAGAAGCTGCACAAAGGCGGCTCTGTAAAACCCCAGGGCTCTGGGTACGGGAGCCCCAAGCTCGACTTCATTTTTGTTTAATGCAGCAGTTTGCTAGGCACTTTTTAGCCAAGCATAAAGACAAAGTGCCGGAAAGCGATTTCATGTGTGGAGATATGTAAAACAAGACCTGTGATTTGTTTATTATATTAAAGAACACAGCGAGAGCTTTAGGGTAAAAGGGTATAAAATAAATGGCATGGGAACCCAAATGGCAGCATTTTTTGCCTGGCAAAGAGAGAGGTAGGTCGTGGATTGTGTCAGGTCGCCTCTTCTGCGCCTGCCTGGGGTTAAAGCAATGCTAACATTGGCCCCAGGTCTGCCCTACCCAAAGGTCTCCTGGTGCTTTGCAAGGAGTCACAATTTTGGGTGGGCTTTTGTATGTGGCTATCCAGACCCACTGTGCTGCATGTAGGACATGGGAAATCTGATGGGGTGTTCGCTGTGGCTGCAGCGGGCATCCCTCAGGGGCTATAGACTGTCCTGATAAGGGGACAGTCAATGGATGTGATCTACAGAGAATAAATCCAGAGCGACTCCAAGGTGGTTTATTGCAAACCAAAAATTACGTTTGGAAATTGGTCTTGGAAAATAACAGACGTGACAGCAGTGCTTACCTGTGACACAGCATTCCTGGGCTTCCATGGAAATTCATGAGCCCTGCTGTATGATCTGGTCTCTTACTCCTGGTTATCCTATCTTGATCGCTTGGAAAAATCTGTATTCGCCCAGGAAAAATGTACTTGCCCCAAGGTGTGCAAACGTGGGATTATTTACCGGTGCTCCAGAAGGGCACAGCTGCTCCGCACAGGAATGGGCAGTGCATGCCTTGCAGGGAAACCCTGCGCAGGCTGAGGGGAGGCCACGCTCAGCCTTTCCACCCTGGGACAGTAGGCACTTATTTCATAGAACTGAGAGAAGTTGTTGTAAGGAAATACTGGAAGGATCTGCAAGGTGCAGGGGCATCTCCTATGCCCTTCATTCATCTCTTGGGTTTTTTTGGTTTAAACTCTCCATCCAGTTAATATCATACTTCTTCCTTAATTGTTTCTTTCCTCTGTTTATTCTCTTTTTTCTCTCTTTTTCCTCTAGTGATGCTTGAGAAACACCAGAGAAACACTCATTTCAGGCAGTCTTTTCCCCCTTGTCCTTTCTTGCTCGCTCCCAGCGCACTCAGCTAGGCTCCCTCTCCTTCCCCTTTACCTGTTTTCTGCTTTGAGGGTGGCCCTGGGGTTTGTCTCTGCAAACAAGCCATCCCTGGCAGGGCGATGAGAGCTTCTTGGGATGCAGCACCGCATCATCAACCCCCTGCCCTCTCCCTGAAGCCGAAGCTGCGCTTTAAGGCCTGAAGCGAAGCGAAAATCTCTGCAGTTTCCATCCCCAGCCAGATAGCACAAGGTGGCGGGGAGAGAGAGGCTAATCTATTCAGGTCATTAAGACATGGGCAGAACTCAGCCTGTCCTAACGATCCCCTTTGAAATCCTATATGTATATAATTCATCTTGTGCTCCGGTGGATCCTGCCTGAAACTGGTATTGCAATTCTAAGCATCTGCTTTTGTATTCAGTACTTTGAGGTAGTTTACATAAATGGGTGGCTTTAATTTGCATTCCCATTGTAACTGCTTCGCAGCTGTGTGAGGCTGGGCCACCTCCACCCAATTTTTGACAGGGGCAGACTTATGGAGGGCGTAAGGGGCCATGGCTCTCACCCAGAGCCCTCTGGGAGGTACCAGCAGACACGGCACGTGCTCTGCAGCAGGGGATGGGGCAGCCCTGCGGTGCTACCTACCCCGCTCCCCCCAACCCTCCCTGCTGCTCAGAGGGGTCTGTGCCACCCTCACCATGTGGAGCGGGGCCACAAAGGCGACAACGGTCTTCATCAGCCCGTGAGGGATACCGAGAGCTGGCTGGAATAGCTTTCAAAGAGAACTGGCTCTATTTGTACAAGGGTTTGTTTGGTTTCCTTTATGAGTGATTTTGAAGGATCAGATCGTTCCCAGAACATGCTTTCCAGGCTGATCAGATTCCCATTAGCCGTGACCTTCCCTGCAGACAGTTGTTGGCTCCCCTGGTCTGTTCCACATCAGGGTGGAAATTGCTTGTGGCAGGATGTGGGACTTCCTGCACCAGCATATTGCTCCATAGCATCTACCACAGCCCCGCTCCAATCTTGATTTGGGGTCTTTGGATGTGAACACAACATACACCTCAGGAGAAGCAAGACGGGCCACTTCTAGGCATGAGCATTTCTGCTGTCGAGAGGCACCAGCTTTATTCTGGCAAAGCAAATACAGCTTTTGCCTGTGAAGGCAGGACAGCAAGAGGCTTCTCTGACAGTTGTGCTTTCATCGTTACCCAGCGAAACGGTGCTAGGAAAAAGACACTGTCCTGCTGCCTGCAGGGCATTTCACACTCCTCTAACCAGCTTTAATTTCAGCAGCTTGGCATAACTGTGTGTGTGTGTGTGTGTGTTTCACGTCTCCCTTTGCAGTCTGGCACTGGAGGCTTTGCTGGAGCTTGTGGCCTGGAGCCTGAGCGCACGGCAGACTAACATGAACAAATGACAGGAAGATTTGTGATAATTGAACACTTTCTCCAACGCTCAGAGCAACTGCATTGATCTCAGCTCAAAGCTGAAGCTTTCACGGTAAACAATAAATAACAGATGCTGGACTTAAAAATAATGTCTCATCTGTCCTGAGAGGACACACAACTTCTTTGTAAGTGTAGGAACTAGTCCTGGTGGTTACAAAGCAGAGAAGAAGATGAGGAAGGGAGGAAAAAACAGCACCACCATGTTCAGTGCTGAACCTGTGCTGAACAGTGTCAACAGGCATATACACACAGAGAAAAGACACCTCACCTCACATCTTTCCTGGCTAGATGTTAAAATCGCTGTTAGAGCTGGCTGAAAAATTGATTTTGGAGTTTGGCAGCCAAAGAGAAAACCCGAGACACAAAATGTTGTTTCTGGCAGACTCAAAAAGTAAGGGGTCATTCTGTCTCCAGGTTGTTCAGCTCTCCTCAGTGTCACCTATAAGCTGAGCAGCAGAGGCAAAACAAACCTTTGCCATTTCATCCAGGTGACCCTTCTCATGTGCCAGCAGTTTTCAGCCAGGTTTTACTCTCCCCCAGGCAGGGAGCAGTACTTTTCCCAGCTGAGCCCCAGTATCCAACAGCATTGGCCCGGCAGCAGCCTGGCACCAGCAGCGCAACTACCCCTGCACCTGGCTGGGCTCACAGTTTTGGCAAGTGACTACCATGGGGCAGAGGCTGCTTTTACAGCTCCCTATCCAGCCACCTGTGCTGGGAGGCAGGGAGCTGTGTGTAGGCAGTGGTTATAGGGTCACTGTGCCCTGGTTATCCCCATCAGTGTGTGGACTCTTGAGAGATGCCGCCTGAGTCCAGGCATCAGTTTGGACCAGCGTAAACCTGTCAGAGATTGAGGGATTTATTAGTCTCTCTTCCCCTGACATCAGCCAGTGGGCAAATCCAGTCTGCCCTTTAGTGAGGAAGAGTGGTTTGCCCAATTCCCCAACTAATTGGAAGGTGCTGCAAACTATGGCCACATGATAGAGATTTGGTGGCGTTAGAAGTCCTCCCCCTGCTGAAAGAGCCTCTCTTCCTCCTGCTCCTAGTACAAACCACTGCCTTTCAGTGAAAAAAGTACCTTTCACTCAGCTGTGCTGTGTTGATGAGGGTCTCTTGGTGGAAACGGGGACACCAGCTCCCCTTGCACCTCTCCTCGCATGCTGCGACTCACCAGCTCTCTTTCATTCCCCACCAGGGGTGCAAGACAAAACCCCTGAACAGCAAAATTGATTTATGCTTGCTTTTTTATTCAAAGTCACAGTAAGGTGTTGCAGCTCATAGGCAGGATTGCCTTTTAAATGAAAAGTGATCTGAAACTGGCTGTCAGAAATCCTCCGGTTGCTCCCTGCCGTGTCCCTAGCACAGGTGCCAACCCCCCCCCATTCCCTTTTTATCTCTCTCTCCCTCTTCTTCTTCCATTTCTTGCACCAAGCTCCTTGGCTGCACCACGCTGTATGAACTTGTACTAGGATTAATGAGAGTTGAAGCCTGAGGCTATATTCAGCTCAGATTTATGTCAAAAGGCATGGGGTCTGCGGTGCTGGAAAGCAGGCAGGCCGGCAGCGGCTGAAAGTGCTCATCATCACTGCTGCAGCGTGGATGTGCAGGAGATAACGTCAGGCCTGGGGGGCTGGGAGCTGGGGATCCCCCGGGCAGGACACTCACATGGCTCTTTTTTCAGGTCAGTGCCATGCTGCCACCATCCTCTCGTGCCGGTGCGGATGAGGGAGGATCTTCTTCATATGCACCGTGAACCGAGGTCAAACTGAGCTTTTGGGCAGTGAGGCTCCGTGTACTGGCTGCTCCGAGCTCTCGTAAAATTGGGGAGTGCAGGAGCCAGAGAGAGCCCCCAGAAGCACAAGGCCAACATGTGTTTCTTACAGCACAGAGGCAAAGCTCGCAAATCCCCTCAGGCCACGTCTGTGCTCGGGGCAGGCTTCGGCACGCTTAGCCCTGCAACCTCCACGCTCTCACAGAGAGTCACCTGGGCTGCCGGCTGCCTGGCCGGGGCACGCGGGGCTCGGTGCCACCTGTGTCCGGCTCCCCCGGCGCCGCAAACATGATGGGCTGTGCTTGCACGAGGGCACCTGAGTTTTCCCTCTCCAAAGGGTGCCCCAGGGGAGCTGGAAGTCCTGACTGGAGGCTGGTGTGCGAGCGTGCTGGGTGGCTGACGAGTCTTGGCAGGTCTGGAGGCAAGCCTCCTTGGCGATGTGCGCAATGGTGCAATGCGGGACCTGGGAAACGGAGCACCTCTGCACGTTTTAGAGGATGGCCAAGGAGGCTTTAACGTGACTGTGCCACATCAGGGCTTCCATTTGCCTAAGTCAGGTAGCACAGCTGAAGTCAAAGGCTGAATTACCCTTGGCTAAGGATGCCATCTAAGTTTGCCTAAAGCCCAACGGGGTAGAAAAAAAAAAGTTTTGTTTTCCAGCTTCCCAACATCAAATTTCAACTACAGTAGATACTGATTTGCTTTCTGAAGACAAAGTTAACTATTGAATTAGATTAGAAATCATTAAAAAGCTATTTCTGTTCATTACAGTGCGGTAATATATGGCTATTATATTGATATTATCAAGATATTATATATTTTGAAAGTTATCAATCTCCTCAAAATTGTTCACCAGGCACGGACTGCCCAGCTTTTCTCAGGCTATACTCCTACAGCATCAGTCCTGTGTGCTCCTTGAAGCTTTCTGTAAGGCATCAGATGGTCATGTCACACTTCAGTGCCTGCATATAGCAAGGCTTGCTCATACTTCTGTTTAGTAATAATGTGGCTACCAAATGTCACCTGTCACAGGTAGCGAAGCAATGTGACATTGGTGACTCACCCCATGTTCCTGGGAACACCTTGGCCACAGACACACTTTTGCGAGCATACCACACCCTTTCCCGAAGGCTTTAACACTCCTTGACTGAAAAGCATCTTAGTATTGTTGGCTTGAGAAAAGTGGTCCTCTGACAGGTTAGCCACTTGGCTACCATTATAGAAACCTACTACTGCATGACCCACTTTGCATAATGTACCGTTAAAACATCTTAATGGTATTTGCCAACAGATATTTGCCACTTAAAGAGCTGGGATGCAGAAAGCATTCATTTTATAATAATCTAAAACTGAGGTTACCACAATATGAATAAAGAAAGTGAGAGATCATAGAATCATAGAATCATTAAGGTTGGAAAAGACCTCTAAGATCATTGAGTCCAACCGTCAACCCAACACCACCATGCCCACTAAACCATGTCCCTAAGCACCTCATCTACACGTCTTTCAAATACTTCCAGGGATGGTGACTCAACCACTTCCCTGGGCAGCCTGGTCCAATGTTTAACCACTCTTTCAGTCAAGAAATTTTTCCTCATGTCCAACCTAAACCTCCCCTGGCGCAACTTGAGGCCATTTCCTCTTGTCCTATCGCTAGTTACTTGGGAGAAGAGACCGACCCCCACCTCGCCACAACCTCCTTTCAGATAGCTGTAGAGAGTGATAAGGTCTCCCCTCAGCCTCCTTTTCTCCAGGCTAAACAGTCCCAGTTCCCTCAGCTGCTGCTCATAAGACGTGTGCTCTAGACCCTTCACCAGCTTTGTTGCCCTTCTTTGGACACGCTCCAGCACCTCAACGTCCTTCTTGTAGTGAGGGGCCCAAAACTGAACACAGTATTCGAGGTGCAGCCTCACCAGTGTGCCAAGTACAGGGGCACGATCACTTCCCTACTCCTGCTGGCCACACTATTTCTGCTACAGGCCAGGATGCCATTGGCCTTCTTGGCCACCTGGGCACACTGCTGGCTCATGTTCAGCCAGCTGTCGACCAACACCCCCAGGTCCTTTTCCTGGACAGCTTTCCAGCCACTCTTCCCCAAGCCTGTAGCGCTGCATGGGGTTGTTGTGGCCGAAGTGCAGGACCTGGCACTTGGCCTTGTTGAATCTCATACAATTGGCCTGGGCCCATCGATGCAGCCTGTCCAGGTCCCTCTGCAGAGCCTTCCTACCCTCAAGCAGATCAACACTGCCGCCCAACTTGGTGTCTTCTGCAAACTTACTGAGGGTGCACTCGATCCCCTCATCCAGATCATTGATAAAGATATTGAACAAGACCAGCCCCAAAACTGAGCCCTGGGGAACACCGCTCGTGACCGGCTGCCAACTGGATTGAACTCCATTCACCACAATTCCCTGGGCCTGGCTGTCCCGCCAGTTTTTTACCCAGTGAAGAGTACGCCCATCCAAGCCATGGGCAGCCAGTTTCTCCAGGAGAATGCTGTGGGAGACAGTGTCAAAGGCCTTACTGAAGTCCAGGTAGACCACATCCACAGCCTTTCCCTCGTCCACTAGGCGGGTCACCTGGTCATAGAAGGAGATCAGGTTGGTCAAGCAGGACCTGCCTCTCATGAACCCATGCTGGCTGGGCCTGATCCCCTGGTTGTCCCGCACGTGCCTTGTGAGCGCCCTCAAGATGAACCACTCCATAATCTTCCCCGGCACCAAGGTCAGGCTGACAGGCCTGTAGTTCCCCGGATTCTCCTTCCGGCCCTTCTTGTAGATGGGCGTCACATTGGCCAGCCTCCAGTTGTCCGGGCCCTCCCCCGTTAACCAGGACTGCTGATAGATGATGGAGAGCGGCTTGGCGAGCTCCTCCGCCAACTCCCTCAGCATTCTCGGGTGGATCCCATCTGGCCCCATAGACTTGTGAGCGTCCAGATGACGTAGCAGGTCGTTGACCACTTCCTCTTGGATTATGGGGGGGTCATCCTGCTCGCCATCCCTGTCTTCCAGCTCAGGGGGCTGAGTACCCTGAGGATAACTGGTCTGCCTGCTAAAGACTGAGGCACAGAAGGCATTAAGTACCTCAGCCTTTTCCTCACCCTCGGTGACAATGTTCCCCCCCGCATCCAATAAAGGATGGAGATTCTCCTTGGCTCTCTTTTTGTCATTAATATATTTGTAAAAGCATTTTTTGTTGTCTCTAACGACAGCAGCCAGATTGCGTTCTAGCTGGGCTTTTGCCTTTCTCATTTCCTCTCTGCATGACCTAACGAGATCCCTGTCCTCTTCTTGAGTTGCCTGCCCCTTC
This sequence comes from Pygoscelis adeliae, assembly GCF_000699105.1. Taxonomy (NCBI): domain Eukaryota; kingdom Metazoa; phylum Chordata; class Aves; order Sphenisciformes; family Spheniscidae; genus Pygoscelis; species Pygoscelis adeliae. The sequence continues at coordinate 4,525,862 of NW_008825271.1, forward strand.
TTCCACAAGTGGTAAACTCCTTTTTTTCCTGAGTCCCAGCAAGAGCTCCCCGTTCAGCCAGGCTGGTCGTCTTCGACCATGTGTCTACCATCCTCTTCCCCATGTGCCGTAGACACATGGGGACAGCCTGCTCCTGCGCCTTTAAGACTTCCTTCTTGAAGAACGTCCAGTCTTCCTAATGATACAGATGATATACTGTATCTCTGTAGATACATCCACTTGATTAGGTAAATACAAAAATAGGCTTATTTTGGATAATACATTTAGGCTTGGACAGAAAGAGTATTTGCAGATACATCCAATGATTTATTAATTTTTTTTTTTTCTCACATGAACATGTAATTTGTATAAGTGCATTGCGAAGTTTAAGACCTGATTCTGTTTTCACACTCGTTTCTCCGAAGTTTACATTGGACCAACTGTAGTGCAGATTTAGCTAATCCCTATTCCCATTTCAACACATAACCTAAATAATGTTAAATGTTACAAGCTGTGGTTGTACTTGCATTCTGCTCCCAGCTCACTGCAGTCCATGATATTTGTCAACAGATATAATTCAAATTTAGCCTGACAATCTGCATCCTAAAAAATTTTTAGATGTTACCATTACCTGATTTGCTAATAACTTTTATTTTTACCTTTTCCCCCTTTCATTTCCACATTTGTTTATCTCCTCTGCTTATAACTTCTTAAAGATGTTATATTTCCTGCCACCATACTTGTTTACATATGGAAGCGTTTATAGGTAAACTAGCTTACAAAATAAATGGGATGGTTTTAACCACCTTTATGGTGGGATAATCCCTTCCGGTGTGGGGAGATGAGCACACTTAACTCTGCCTGCCTCAGAAGAGATGGAGACAGATCACTGCCGCACTCTGTGTAAACAAGACCTGGCAATGTCACCTCTCTCAGGTGGGGCGTCCCAGGGCTGTGTGTTTCCACAGTGCCAGTTTTCAGCCTCTCGGCACCACTACCCACGCAAGATGAGAGCGATGGTCGTTTTGCTACCAGATGTGCCTGCATTTTGACTGTTTCCCTGAAATTCCTGCTCTGTCTGGACCATGAGGCTGGGCTTTTATTTTACTACTGCTTTTCCCTGTATTTCTCTCGCTCTGTTGCGGTACCCCTCACCAAGGAAGACAGGCAGTTTCGTGTCCAGTTTGCTGTCATTGGATCATTTGAAAGGCTGGAGAGGCAACCACGGGGAAGCAGAGAGGCTTCCCACCTGTCTCCCAGGCTCTTGGGAGGCTGTCAATGAGCAGAAGTGTTTCACTTAAGGGCCAAGAGCTGCCAGACCCCCTGTTCCCTAGATAACCAGAAGAAGCTATTGCAGGGGAGGCTTTTCCACCCCATAAACTGTGGGGCATGCAGAAGCCCCCCTTTCATTTCCCAAACTCATTCCCGGCTGCCAAATCAACCCAGACTGACATCATCCTCCGTTAAGGGTGAATCAGCGTGGTTGGGGAGTATGGTTTTGCAATCTCTTAATGACAATTCGCCACAGCTTGTCCCTGTATCAACTGGCCAGGGAAACAACATTAATGCCCAGTAAGCAAGAAACGTGTTCAAACCTGTGACTTAGGCAATGCAGCTGATGCTGCAGCTGTGCACGTGGCCTGGGAGGAATTTTGTTGCTCAGCTCCACCTAGTGGCACCGTCTTTGGAAAGATGTCTGTGGCCGTGGGAGGGTACACGGCCCGTGGGGACGGTGGGTGTCCGTCAGGCGTATTTAATTACAGCTTTTCTCCTTTTGGATAGATGCACGTGTAAGCACGCATATTGGTGTGGATCTCTATAGTAATACATACACAAAACGGTGCAGAAGAGTTGAAATGATGCAGAACCACCAAAATTAGGCACAAAGCTGCTCTAAGTAACCCCTTGTTCTCCTGTAACCCTTCTGCTTTCTTTAGGGGATGTTTTGCTCCATTGCTGCATCTTGTCTTAGTCAGAAGACGAGCTCCGGGACCACCACTGGGTATGCCTGGGCGGCGCTTCATGAGACAGGTCCTTAATCCACAGCTAGAATGCTCCCTGCTCCTGAAATACAGTAAATAATAATCCAAAAGAGGTGGTGAGGTGTGACAGCAACTAAAGTGAGCATGATCCTAAGTAGCAGTTTGGGTCTGGAATCTGTCTGGGGAGCATTTGGGCTGGGTCTCGGCTCTGGCCCTGGAAAGGACCTGGCCAACAAGCCTGGATATGGAGTCACAAAATGCTCTTTATTCCTGGCCGGGAATCAGCCGGGCTTCAGGGAACCTTGGAAAGTCAGTTCAGCTCCAGAAGCCAGAATGGATAAGATTCATGTCAATCTGTTGACAGGTTGTAACACTTTTTCTTTGAATTTTTGTATTTCCCATGGCAACTTAACGTAGAACCAGAAAGCGAGAGTGACTCAAAGCAATGGAGAAGAGATAATGCCAAAATCAGCAGGATTGTGAAAAGCCTATTTGCATTTTTCCCCAGGGATGCTCGTTTTTAATATAGAGAGGTGCTAAAAGTAAGGATATTTGCTTATAATGACATGGGTTTTATTAATGACATCCTCAAATAGGAATGGAATACTATTCCATTTGGAGATCGGAATGTGTAGCGGGGATTCGCACTCTGCACTTTGCTGAGTAGAGACATGTTTTGAGTGGCTTCGTGAGTCCTCAAGATCAACAAATCCATATGAAAGTAATGCTCAGCTTTTACATGCTGCAGAACGTTTCAACTTCAAAGTGCTTTGCACACATTAACTCATCTGAGATGCGTTCCGTCATGAAACTGTTATGCTTTTGTTTTTTTTGTACCACACTATTATTATATATATTAACCTGGTGCCTAGAGGCCCAGCTGAGCTCAGGGCTCCGCCGTGCATAGACGGAATAAGAAAACAGCTTCTTTCCGGATGAGTTCACGATCTACTAAAGTAGCAATGGGTGGGAAAGGAGAGAGAGGCACAGGGAAATGAAGTACGCCTCGTGTCACTCAGCTGGCAGCTTGCAGGGTGCAGGCTTTCTGAGTTTGAGGGTGGCATGCAATCCCTCGGCTTCCCTGCCTCCTGTTAATGTCGAAGCTGGCAAGAAAGCCTGACAGCCATTTTGTCTCCAGCTCAGAACAGGCTAATACGGACAAAATTGTACGCAACATCCTCTCGCTAGTCTTTTGCTTGGGTTGTTGCCTTCTGGTCCCTTAATCCAAACTAACGGTTATTTTCATTGAAATCACTGTTTACACATCATATATTAAAAAAGCCCCTCAGTTATAGTGTCCACTGTCTGTGACCTCAGCTGGACGACTCACGCATCTAACTTACAGGGTTGTTTATACATACACATATGCTGAAATGTCATGTCTGACATTTCTCTGCTATAGATGACCATTGTACCTGCACTGCAGTGACTTGAGAGCTTAGGCACAGAGCAAATGGATGGTTTTGTGGAATCTGAAATGCTGCTAGAAAAGCTTTTCTAGCAGCTTAGGTAGTTAATTTGTTCAATGCTTTGAAGATAGAAAAGAACAGAAAAAAAACAAATGTTATTATTACTAGCAGTACTTATCATAAAGAATTTGCCCATGCCAGTGAGGAGCAGTGCCATATATCCACAGTAAATTCAGAAATGTGCATGTGAAGTGCTAGAGGGCTGTGCAGCTGGGGACATGGGGGGGGGGGGGGGGGGGAAAAAACCCATCCCTCTTGTAATTCAGGAAGACAAAAACGCAGCCAGCGGAGGCCTGGGGGCAAGAAGAGGACAGAATACCCAAGGAAGCTGCAAATACAAATAAGTTGGTTGCAACCAATGCGTTCCAAATATCTCAGGAGACAATAGGTACAAGAGTGTATGTCCAGATGGCAGGTATTAAACTGCATGCCAGGTTTGGAGACTTGCTACCAGGACCTTTGAGGCAAGGGGACCATTAGCTTCAAGAGTCATTCTGTGGAAAGTCAGCCCTGAGGATCAGGTAGGTTCTAGGAGTTGACTACAGACTGGCGACCTTCCTGTGGGATTTGACACTGACTTCTAGTTCTGTAGCAGATCTCTGGAGGATGGCTCTGGGGCAGTATGGAAAGGCTGGCATTTCAAACTACCTCGGTAGACGCTTTCCTCTTAGAATAATTTCCAGTGTATTTTAGAGTATTATCTTAACCTCACTTCCACAGCTAGTTCATTCAGTTTATATTCTATCCTCCTCTCTCTTACCTTGTACAAGGAGAGTATAAGTCTTTTTGGGGCAGAGACTTGTTCTGCTTTTACGTGCCTAACATAATAAGGCCCCACCTTGAGGGGCCCTAGGCACTGTCCTAATAAATAAGCTGAATTAATTGCACGATCATCTCCTTTAACCATGTGGGAGGAATAATGTTAGTGGACCTTTTTCTTCTGTTGTCAGTTTTCCAAAGTTTGCTTTGGACATTCATAGCAATTCAGGCATGTGCCATAGAACTTGTCCATGCAATCTGTCTTTGCGAAGAGCCCCACTCCTACGGCTTCTATCTTTTCTGGGGATTGATGCCATTTGTTTAAAAGTAATCTTCCGCTCTGGTGACTCAATTCCTTCTGACAGCTATCTGTCCCTCTGACCAATTTGACACTGGCTTGTCAATGGCAGTCAGGAAGACAAACAGCAAATCCACAAATTCTCTAAATTGTGGAGAAGCAAATAAAGACTTGTAAAGGTTTTGCTTCATTTGCACTTCGCCTTTATGTAATTTGTCATCTTTCAACGTCTTGCCTGCACTTTTTAATTACTGCAACCCTTCCATCATTTTTGTAATTTTAAAAAAGCCGATTATATGACAATCTTGATTGCCTAATAGTTGTAGTAAAATGTGCACATGTGTAAGTAAGGATGATTGTTCTTTCTTGTTTGTTTTTGTACTATTCGCCTTTCAGATTTCTAAGTTATATAATTGTTCCCGTTGGCTTGCGATCAAGTTTTCAGATTAACGATGGCTCTGCTGTAGTGCACTGGGGAGTTGACATATGGCTAATCCACCTGACAGGCTCTGGCTCCTCATTCCTTACAAGTGTGTGGCTGCAGGATTTTGCTGTTAAAACGGCACTGTCAGTCATGTATTACGTGAAATCAAGGTCCCAATCTCCATCTCTAAACCGGCGCTAAGAACAAGTTCAGTGCTAGAATACAGTGCTACTACTCCTCTTGCAAGAGGGGCTTGCAGATATGTAGGAGTCTCAGCTCCCTTTGGCTACTGGGGGGATTATGCATGCTTAGCAATTCTGAAAATCAGACATGTATAAAACCCAAATCCACCTTTGTTTTCCCCAGAGTGATCATAACTGAAAAACACCCTTTCGAGCCCGTCTCTTATGTATGTAGGACATATGATATTTTGCATCTTGCCTCCAGAGAAACCTTACTGGTGAGGTTTCCACGCCTCAATTTATTACTTGTCGTTGCTTATGTGTATTGGCAGAGTATCTGGCAGACATTCCAGCAGGCTGGGACACCAAAGTGGCAAGCACTGAACAAGCAGAGATGACAAGATGGTCCATACCCTTTAAGGGGTGTAAAAATGAGACAAAAAAATCATTTGAAAGGTACACTTATCTTAAGTGTATCCTAAGACAACATTTAAGTGTAAGGATGTGAGTAGGTTGTGCCCACAAGTATTTGCAGGAATGTAGGCCTAGGTCCACCCACACAGCCCACCAAGCAAGGTTTTGTGTGGGTATAAGGTATGTGTGCCCATTAACAGCATTTTGCAAGGCAGAGACCTGATAACCAGCTCCTTTGCCAGCTGTCGTTGGATCATTGACACAATAAGCTAAGAGAAAAATAGCTTTTTAAAAAATGCTTCTTAGATACCCCAGGTGGTGCCCCTTCAGATGGAGAAGGGCAGGCTGTTCTGGAACATGTTATTTGCATTCCCCTCTTCAGAGGGAAGATGTTTGCAGAGTTCAAAAGACAAGTATTAAACAGCAATGCTAAGAAAAATGCTATTTTCAGGATTTGGAAAGAGGATTATAAAAGCAAAAGGCTTTGAGAAGGCCTGAAGAAACCAAGAATACGATTAGATTATCAGATCACTTTGCAAGTAACCAGAAAAAACCCTGTCATACAAATTACAGGATGTACGAAACAAAACACCTGGGAAACACTGAGATGCTGTCTTCCCCGTGAATAACGATCAGTTCATTGCTATCAAAACAAGAGATAAACAAAGCTATGCCAAAGTGATCCTGTAGCATAAGAAGGTAGAAATATACCATGGTGGGAAGAAATAAGGGGAGGAACAAAGAGTTTGGCTTGCTGGTACTGCAGGTGGGGAAGCAGCATGAGGACTGAGGATACTCCAGGAAGAGATGGGGGAAGGGGTGCGCTTCTTGAGTGGAAAAGACAGAGAACAGGGACAATTCAGGCCAAGTTTGAAGTCTACAGGTTAGCCACCATTAGATTTTATAGCTTAGTTCCTGCAGATGTCGAGAGTCACGATAAGGGGTTGAGACATTACATTAAAAATTGAGTTAGTTCACCTACTGTAAGCAGCAGCTCTGTGATATAAAAAAACATATGCTTTCATTTAGCTCATTATATCAGTTAAGTGGTTGAAGAAGGCAATGCATCCAAGGACATCTGAAGATATTATTGTATCTCTTTGTTGCACGCACTTCGGTGTGGTCCTACCACTAAGCTTTGGCAGCAATTCTTAGAATAAAATTGCATTTTTTTTTAATTATATAGTGAATTTGCAGCCCTAGATCTCGCAGCTGGGGGCAGAGGAGGGGCTGCCTTTGACTTTTTTGTCAAAGTTGGGTTGGGTGCTAGACCTAAAAATGTTTGCCCTAAATGAATTTTCACTCTGTGGATTGATTTGACAGAAGGGGGAAATCTGAGAAAGCTCAGGTTGGCCGCTTTATGCTTAGCAATGGGCAAACCTTGAAACTTGCATCCTTCACAAATACAACCCTGCATAAATACAAGCAGTTTTTCTTATGCACCCACCCCCCACCCATAAGCCCAAAAACCCTGTAGAAATGTGCACCGTGCATACACATCATTATTTGCTCCTTCTCTGCATAGGTCCCTGAAGGCTGGGAGGGACCTCCAGCCCAACGCAGCCGTGGGCTGTGCAGAAGAGCTCCATCCTGATGGAGTGGGGCATTACTTAGTAGTAGCAACGTACATTACTATTGCTGCCGGTTTGGGCCGCAGCAGCGTGGGGAGGCCCTGGACGCAGCCGTGCTAATCGCTGCCCGGCACCGATGCCCTGAAGAGCCCGTGATCAACGACTGTAGCCTCGGCAACGAGAAAGGTCACAAAAAGCCAGCGGAGGCGGCCATTTCGCATCGCTTCCCGTTAGCAGATGGCACTTACGGCGCTCTTTAGAGAGCACTTGAGAGCTTTTTCTCCTCCTGCTCGTTGCTGGGAGAGGAGAGCCTGGCCACGGTTTAATTAATGAAGGGTGTGGGCGGCAGCGGTCTGCAAGGCTGCAGCCGGGCTTCATCCCCGCTGGCCCTGGGCAGCGGGCGGAGCTTTGCTCTTGCGGTATAAATCCCCCCCAAAATGGGATCTTGTCTGCTCTTTGGGGAGGCGCTGCTCCGCAAAGAAAATAGTTTGGGGGCGGGCGGCTCCTCCTCGGACAGGAAAGCTGACTTCCTCTTTTCCTCACGGTCTGAGGGAGGAGATGGAGAATTTAATCCGCCCCACGGCTCTGCCCTGCTCTCCGGGCACGGCCTTTCTCTCCGGGGCAGCCCGTCCCGGAGGCGCCCCAGCCCGGGGTCAGCGGCAGGTTCCCCCTCGCAT
>NW_008825271.1:4533794-4551707 GCF_000699105.1 Pygoscelis adeliae
CTCGGAGGCGGGAGGTGCCCCCCAGCCGCCGTCTAAAGCGCAGGGCCCCTCTGGCGGGTGTGGGGGGGGTCGCACCCACGAACGGCAATTTAATCCTGCAGCTGTTTCACGTAGGGTGAAAGTCAGGGGGAGGCTGCATGTTTCTACAGAGTGCTGGGAGAGTCTGTCGTGAGGCACGTTTTGGCCTTGTGGTTCTGAACAGGCACAAGTTGCTTTACGGGAAGGAAACGGTCTGCAGGTGAAGGATTTGCAGGGCGTGTTTCTGAAGGCTTTCTTGCCCGCTGGGGCAGAGGAAAGGTCCAAGTTACAGGGGAGGATGTGATCTAATAAAAAAAAAAAAGAAAGTAGTTCATTTTAGTGTGATCCTGGGATTTCTGTTCAGATTAAAAAAAGAGAAAAGTTAAGTCATCTGTTTCACTAATTTTATCTGCAAGGCAGGGAATGTGGAACACGTGTATTGGCCTGGTATAAGCTGTGCATCTTTTAGTAGCAGAGGAAGAGATGGGGTCAGGATTGAGAGCAGTTGAAAGTCTGTGTCAGGGATGTGTTAGAGCTATTCATCATGTGGATGTGGGTGATGTGTATTTCCCTGGGTTTTTAGATATCTGCTTGAAAATGTTACTCTTTCTTTCATTACACACATTAAAAATGGTCATGCCTACTCATCAACCTGCTTAAAGATATGTGGAGTATGTGTAAAGAAACCTGAGACTTGGTAGTGGGAGAAGATGAATCTTAGCTGAGTGTAGGTGACTGATAAAAGACTTGGATCTCAGCACTGTGAGAGGGATCATGCAACTTCTGAAGTAAACTATGGGCAAGTGCCACAGGCTGAAAACTGGTGCTTTTGGCAGAGTTTCAATTTTGTTTTCCCCTTAATTTGAAGAGTCAGACTAAAGCTAATGTTCTCCATGAAGGCATCCAGTCTTGGTTTGGAAACACCAAGCAAAGATGAAAAATCTTCCCCCAGGTACTTTGCTCCTCTGGTTAATCACCTTGTAGATTACAACTTTGATTTCACAAATTAATTTTCTTGGCTTGAACCACTGGGGGTTTTTGTGTGTGTGTGTCTTTCTCTGCTGTGTTAAGCATCTCTCTAATAATGTTCACTTTCTCCTTTTGAAGGATTTATATACTGTAACCAAGTCATCTCTTTGTCTTCCTTTTGATAGCCTGAACAGCTGGAGCTCCATAGGCCTCTCCTGCAAAGCATTTTCTTGAGCTCTCACCTCTTCTTTGTGTCTCTTTCTGCCTCTTCCCCAGTTCTTAATCAAAGACCTGAGAAACAAGCTCCTCTTCTACTGCTTCTCCCCTCCCCTCCCCTGCAGCACAGTACAAACACAGGGATTGTACTCACTCGTTTTGCTTCCTCAGATGTGTCCATAATCTCTTAATTTTGGGTAAACCCAAATTCTTTTCAATTTCTTTGTTTTCTAGAATATGCTCTCATCCTGTGAGGCCTGTGCTTGCTATTCTTACATTTATTGCATTGTGTTTGCTTGAGTGCTATGTGTTACTGAGCTGAATTTACTTATGATTGAGTCCTTTTACTCTTTGTCAGTCTCAGTATGATAAACATATATGTGTATGTATCACACATACAAACATATACATGTGTTATGTACGTGTCTGTTTCATAGAAGAGGGAGGAAAAAACCCACCTTTATGGGCTGTGTACCCAGAATGAAACCCTGCAGAACCCCACTAGAAACTTCTTCAGCTGATCATGTTTCCCCACTATCTCTGTGAGTTCACCAGTTAGCCAATTTTTAATCCATTTATTGCGCTTTCAGTGGCGTATGACAAGAGCTACCTTTTTAAGTGGAGTACCCTGCAGCACTATGTCAAGTACTCTGCTAAAGTTGTTACACTTTCATGATTATCATTAGCTATCAATCCCGCAGTCTCAGAGAATGCAATCAGATTTGTGAATCAGTGTCTATTTTCCATATAATCGGATAGACCAGTCCTACTTATGTTCCCATCCTTTCATTCTTTATTGATTGCATTGCATGATTTTTGCCATTATCTTGCCTTGTACTGAGGGTTATAATAACTGAGGTCAACCCATTCTCCTTTTTAGTGAGTATCAGTATAATGCTCCAGCCTTCTGGCATGTTCCCAGTTTTTTGAAGGGGTATCTCAACATAATAAGAAGAAGTATGAAATTAGATACTGCTGTAGCCCCTAAGTCTCATGAGCAGCTTGATGCCAAAGGCCTGGATAAACAAAAAGTAGTCATGACACTGATACTGCTCTGTCATATATCCTAGGGGATGTTGATCCTCATGAACGCTTTGTGTCTCTAAACCTCCATTTGACCTTCACATTCCTGTAAATTTTATACTCTTTAAAACTCTAGTCTGGAAGGACAAATACTGTACTCTATAGCAATGTGTTTTGCACAATCCCTAGCATGTATTGAAACTCCGTTTTCATTCTTAGGACTGTATTTTAGTCTCTTCACATGGACTGTGAGGAGTAACTGAAGGACTGTCTGTATCATTTTACCAGGCTGTAATCTTTAACTGGGTTGTAACCAATTAATCTGACTAGGAGCAGACAGTTATCAGAGCAAACAGCCATCTGTTCATATCCTCCCTTTTAGCCACTGTACAAAGTAGTCTGAGAAATGCAGAATAGGAGAGAGAACGGGCGGATAAACTGGCCTCCAGAATGATCCTCCAAAGCACCTTATCTTTCTTTCCAGCGAGAAAGGGATATAGATTGAATCCTCAAATCGCATTTGTAAAGAGGAGTTTCATAATTAATTTCTTTCTGCTTTGCCTGATTCTATGCAGTTGGAGCTGTACCTTTTACTAACTGGGAAACTTGCGTTTCGGTGGTGTGCACTGTTTCCCATTCCCAAACCCTACGGATAGGTGCAGGCAGCCATCTTAGGTTCCACGATATGGTTAAGGCTTATCCATTAATATCTGTAAAAATAATTTGAGAGTTTTGGAAGACAGATGATTCTCAATGCAAAAGTTTATTTAAATAAAGATTTTTTTTTTTAATTGGATCAATTGTGTTGCTAAACTTAGGAGATTACATCTACGCTGAGTCTCCTGAGGTGTGCACCAGTGTGATGTGTGTGAGGGGGTGCCTCCCCGCTCATGGTTTTTAGTGGCGAATATACTTGTGGGTATACCTTAGAGTCTGAAACAAGAGCTAAAACTTTACTGAATGGACAGCAATTTCATTATTGATTGGAATGGAAAGTCACTTAACCATTGGTCTTCATAATGTGCTTGGTGAACAAGAGCAGAGGGGTCTGATTTCAATCACATTGGTAATTTTTGGCTTTTTCATTTAATTCTGTGATACACTGTGTGCCTTCTCTGGTGCTCATGAAAGGAAGAAGTGTTTTGTATGACAGGTGCTTTGTGAACTTAAAAGAATAAGCTTGTTCTTCACCCTCCTCTGATTTTCCTGTTATTCCAGTCCTAGCTTCAAGTCCTTCCCTGAAGCACAGACTCAGCAGCATTGTGGATGCAGGGTTGTGTGGTGATGTCAACAACTACATGTGCGTCAGAGCCCTGAAATGCAAGATGAGCTATTAAGTGAGGCTCTTGGCTAGATTTGTAGCTGCTCTCAATCTGTAAAACTGCAGCTGTTTCCTCTGGTGGTGATGTCCCTTTGGTCTTGCACCTGTACAGGCCCACTGCTATCACTGCTCTGCATGTGGCACCTGTGGTGATGGTTCTGCTCTGCCACCAGGTACATTGCTAGTGTGCTCAGAAGTGCCCAGAGGTGCACAATGAAGGGATAAGGGGCAACAGTGATATGTTGCAACAAGGGAAGTTCCAGTAGGACATGAAAAAAAATTCTTCCCCACAAGAGTGGCAGAGCACTGGAACCAGTGCTAGAGATGTGATATTTCAATTCACATTGAACCTTGAGTGGACAAGGCCCAGGATCTCACTATCTAATGTGAAGTTAGCCCTGTGTGGAAAAGGCGTTTGGACTAGGTGACCGCCACATGTTGCTTTCAGCCAAAATCTTTTTTTCGAATGATTCTTCTGCAGTCATTAGTACCCATTCCTCATACCAAAGTTCATTCTGGCTGTGTATGATAGAAGTCAGTTTCTCGCCACAGGATGATTTAGAAGTGTCCTTATGTTTCTCCCCGAAATTTATCTTTTTCTCCAGGCTCCTCATCTTGGTGGCTCCATCTCAGAAGTCACTCCGATTTCTAAAGCAGTTGGATTCTTGTCTACTTTCCCAGGTGTGGGGTGAGGCCTTACTCTGGAATACAAGCTCTAGAGCATAAGGAATTAACAACAGTTATTAAAAGAGGTGCTTTGAACTCATGGGCTTGTTCTTCACTAATGTAAATCTCCCATTTACTTCAACTTACACTAGTTTAGGATCCAAACAGTAAATGTTTCTTTAAGGTAGTGAAGCAACAGCTGTACTTCTGGCTTACTTACTGGGAGTTAGTGGCTTAGGTAGTTGGGTTCATTGCTATTTGGAGCATAATCAACAAGCATTCATTCTCTGTACAGCCAGCATATAAAATGTGCAAGAGCCACATACAGTGCGTACTCAATCAATGTAAATCACTTAGCAGCCCACATAATGGACATCTGGCTATTGGACTAAAAAATCCATTTGGTAATACAGGCAGATGAGTCATGAACAAGTTTTCCAGTTATATATAAAATGATTATATCCACAAGAGACTCTGAAAACTGAACAGACTTTAAGTTTCCAGGCGCTAGAAGGGAATATGAAATGCTGTTGCAGCATTTTCATGTATTCTGAATATGTTTACTCAGTGCCAAGATGGCATTTTGCTGCCCTTAATAATTATGACTGATATAGCCCAGCTCGAGGGACTGGGCAATTCTTTTCTGTTCATCGAGGGCTCATGGTGGTGGTGAACATGTGTAAACAGATCTGTCTTGACAGTAAGTTGGAACTTTGCACCAGGGTTTAATAGTTGCAGAATCTTCCCTGCCTGAATCGGAAGCTAGGGAATCTTCTCTGTGCTTGAGGAGCAGTGTGCAGTTGTGGAAGTCAGAGCCTCAGCTAATAATTCAGCACAGATTTCCTGGGATTAAACTATCAGTTAGAGTATGGCCCTCATTTAGACCACTGACATCAGAGGGAGTGTGTTGGCTGAGTATCAGCAGCTGCAAGGGATGCAGATGATGAGCTTTCTCCTTGCCAACGGATGTCAAATCCCTAAATCTTTTCACTCACTCAGTATCTATTTGCCAGTCAGCAAATGCTATGAGCAGCGAAGCATAGATTTGAGCTCGGTTTCTTTCCTTTCTTGAATAGCTCCTGTGTAACAGGAGAGGAAACATTGCCCCTTTCCATTGCATATTCCTCCTCTTGCTTTCAATGTCACAACATTATGAATCAGCAGGGAAATTAAACATCTTACAACTTCTTATTTGAAATGAGAACTTGTTTAACCCCTCTTAAGACAAGAACTCTCCTCACTATCAATTATCTTACCTGGATTTTGCCTAGATTATCATAAAATTTTCTTCTCTTGACTACATCCTTCCATCCGCTCTCCCATGCTTGCTTGTGCACCCATATCACAGATGAAATGGGCACATCTTTGTGAGCATGACCTTTAGCTGGCTTGTTGCAGAGAATAAATGCCATGGGTCGAACTCATTGATTGTTAGCGTTTGCCTGGGTTGCCTCATTAAGCAGGATTTGTCCTAAAGAAAATATTGTCCTAAAGAAATAGTGGTTAATTTTTGTATGACATTTTGGTTGCAGGTGTGTTTTGTTTTACTTTTAGGGACACTGTGGTAATTTTAAAGCAAAAAGCACGGATCAGAGGTTTTGAGTTATCCTTGAAGAGCCTGTGAAACACTATCAGTTACATTAAAATAAGAGAAGAGGGTCTCTGGGTTTTAAAATGTATGTACTGATACTCTGCACTTGTTTTCAGTCCAGGATCTCCAAGTGCTCCATAATGATAAAGAGTGGGCAATACCTGCTGCTTTGGGAGAGGAATCCTGCTCCCACAGAAAAATGCAGTCACGGAAAAAGCTGCTTTTTTTAACGCTGCCACAAAAGGGCAAAGCGCTTTATAAAGATCTGGTCTCCCCAGACTCACAGCTCTAACTCCAAGTAAGATAAAGAATAACAATTGCTCATGGATGTAAGAGGAGGAGTAAGAGAACATGGATTATAGATCAAAGCTGTAACATTTTGTAAATGATAACGTGAGAACCTCCTCTAGGCCATGGATCCTTTTCATGCAATTTATCTTTCCTTCCTGACTGGCAGATGGGGCTCTCTACGCATACTTCTGTTTCTCCCTTTCTCCGTTGTCTCTTCTCTTGTGCCTAGAAACCCTTGTCGCAGGTCAGGGTGGTGTGAGCTAGCTGCTTAGCTGCTGTACAGAATCAGGGGGGAAAAAAGGGCCCTGCCTGAAAGGCCTGACGAGTGATTTGTGTGAATCTCATCAAATCCAGCCTCTAGTTCAGTTGTTCCTCAGTGCTAATGGAAATAACTTCTCATTTACGTGGACAGAATTGAGATGACAATCAGACTCAAAGTTGCCCTTTGAAAACATGTAGGGTTTGTCCCTTGGACATTATGTATACCTAGCTGCTAAGAAAAGTCACCCTAGGGTGTTACTGGGTACGGACATAGGCTAGTTGTGGAAGCAGTTCATACTGAGGTGACTCCAATATCTCTGCCGTGTCTTGCATTGTGCCACAGCTTCAAAGCACTGGGCAACAAGAAACCTGAAAGTTTTTAGAGAGCTAGTGAAATTAAACAAAGTCCCCTAAAAAGTGGAGAAAAAAATCTCTGGTAAGGCAATTGATTAGATTAACAACCTGGCCATGTTTCTTCATTCTCTTTCTAGGCATGGAATGAAGAAAAGACATAGACTTTTATTCCAGAAAAAGTCACTTTCCAGTGAGACAAACAAATTCACCCCAAACTTGGCTGGTGACAGAAGACAGGGAAGGGTAATTGATGAACCATCGTGCAGATGTTTACAGAGCTGTTAAGATTTATGTGTGAAGATTTTTCAGCCCTGAAGATGCAGTGTTTTTTGGAAGAAACTGACAGGTCAGTGGGAGATAACCTTCTCAATTTCTCTTCCTGTCAGTGTAAGCTGGTTTCAGACCTAAGAGTAAACTGTAAATTACTCAGCTGCAGTTCTTGGGTGGTACAGTACTTGGTGCAATAGACTAGGCCATTTTTTCTACATTATTTTTTTTGCTAGAAATAACATGTCCAAGTCTATGGCTGGACAGATACAGGAAGATAAAATCATCATGTGCAATAAATATGGCATGAGTCCTGGGATATACCATTTAAATATTTTGGTGTTGAGCAATTATAGTGTTCATGTTGCTTAATTTGATGTTTTGTGTCTGTGTTTGAGATTCCTGGTAGCACTGCTAGGGACTCTAGTATCTAAAGATGCAAAGAGTCAGCATGAGCTTTCAAGTATCAGGCACTACAGCTAGGGGATGTTTATGGCTTTCCTCCTCTGAAGGCAATAAAAGCTTTGAAGAAACAATTTATATGGAGCTGTCAAATAAAAGATAATAGAGTAAAAGGTGTTTTACTTTCTGTGAATGTGGGGAAAAAAGTGAAGAGTGCTGTATTTTTAGAATACTAGAGAGAGACAGTTGATAAGGTCTCAGTGTTTTAAATTAGTCTGGTGCTGAATATGTACCAGCTAAGTAAGGAAAAAAATACTGTCTGTACTGGAGAAGAAAATTAAGCAACTCTTTAAATCAAACTTCAGTGAATTTCTACGAAGTAGTTACCTTACGTACCTACTAAATCACTTTAATTCTTGACAGATAATGTTGTACTAAAGGAAATAAAGTGGGATTATGGTGGGGTTTGGAGGCTATATACTTTGTGGGAAACCAGGCTATTAGGATGAATTTTTCCACTTGGCTTAACCTGTTGCGCTGCTGGGCTCCTGTCATTAGAGACTGAGGCAGGCCAGATTCCCTCACCAAGTTGCCATCTTGTTCCACCCGAAATGTGCCCTGCTTTTGTATCCTCCCTCTGCTAAGCGATCCTATAGCTATTTATTTCCAGGCCTTTCCCTTCCTTAGACAAAAGCAGGCTTGTGAAGTTGACCGAAAGCGGAGGGAAAACTTCTTGACGTTATGTCATTATCCCAGTTTTTAATGACACATGGCCATCTTGAGACATTTTGTCACTTCTGTTCTGCTTTTTAAGGTCACTACTTAACCAAGATAAGCTAATATATTAATTGAGTAGATGTTCTGACACCCAGATCAGCTTGCAAGATTCATAAATTATCAGAGGACAGGTCCAAATCTGTATGAAAAAGTCATTGAGATTAATTGTGAAGATGAAGCACAATATAATATTACACAGTACAAGCCAAAGCAAGGTGAGGTGCTGAGAGTTAGGCAGGGCTCTTACATCAGCAGTGAAACTGCCCACAGTGCAAGTGAGAGGACTTGCTGAGAAAGCAGTAGTATGCAAATGCTTTTCTTGCCCACAGTTTGCAACTTCTTGCTCAAGTCTTACTTTTTTTTTCCCCTAGGACAGTCATTTAAAAGAAAAAAAAAGTTTGACCCAGCTTTGGGGGGTTCTTAATCTTTAGCCTTTTTTTGATTGCTTGTTACTGATGTTTCTGTGCAGATCTCTTATAATGGCACACTGGTTGCACACCTTGTGCAGCTGATGGGGTGTGGCCAACTCTACCTACTTTCAGGCCAACTTTGTTCAAATTATCCAGGGAACGGACTGCTGAAGGGAGGCTTTTTGCTGTGTGAAGAGCAGTGGGTTGCATTTTGGTGTTAATAACCTGTTCTGTTAAATTTGAAGGCAGGAGTTGAAGAGGAAAAAATGTGGTAGAAGGCTCAGCAATGATGTTTAGCTGTTGCAGGATTCATACAGACAGAGAGCTCTGGCTGTATGGATCAGGCTGAAGGCCTAGATAACTTTTGGCCTTTCTTATAGGTTGTGTTCCCCTCCTCATTCTTTCTGTTTCAGTCTTTCTTATTTATTTTGTTTATTGCCAGCTAACGATTCTCACTTGTTATATAATGTTGAATGCAGATTGTTTGAACCAAGATCTGTGTCTTGACTTGTTTTTATGAGGTATCTGGTACATAAAGTAATTAACAATTAAACTGACAACTCATATAGAGAAGTCCTCCTGGCGTAAAGACATAATGCAAATGTTAATAGCTCTTATTTCAAAAGCAGTGTTGTCTTAAGCCATAATAGGGAGTAGATATCATTTAGGATACCTGAGTAGGTTACTCAGACTTGGGAAGAATTCTGAAAGTGAGTTCAACTTAAAAGGCTCAATGCTATGTGTGACGAAGGACCTGGGTACATGAAAGCTAAGTGTTGCACACCTGGCCCTTCAGGGTGGAAACTTCTGCCTCTGATTCTTGCACTTGGGTCACTATGTAGATCAGCAAGTCTCTTCCTGGAACTATCATTGCAACGTGCAAATAGGTGCCTATGGGATGGGAATTTACAGAATGCTGCAAATGAATGCTTTTTGTCTGAGCTGCTAATGCAGCTGTTTCAGTATGGTGAACGGTTGGATTGTAAGCCTTTTGGGGCAGAGAATGTTTTCTTGTTTAAGAGGCTCCAGTGTTCTTCAAGGCCCTGTAGTCCTATTGAAGAGTAACCTACAACATGCAGTTTGGCTGCTTTTGTGGCAATGCCACACGTGGAATTAGGATTTGGTGGTGGAGGGGAGGAAGTAGGTGAAGCACTAATGGCTTGTTTCTGACATGTGACCTAGTTTAGCTACTGGTGATGTTGATGAACAGGGGAAAAATGCATGCAGAAACCTTTCTTCCTCTCTGTCTATAAATATATATAACATGCTAGGTATATTTCTGCATGCTTTTTTAAAATTCGCTGCAGCACTCTCTCCTCTGTGAGCATATAGGATTATGCATTAAGACAATTAATCCCTCATTGTGAAACACCCAGGCTCAGCATTTGCCACGGCTTTGCTCTAAGAAAGGGATTCAGACACTGTGGTCTCCATCAAATAACGGCAGATTCTTGGCAGAACCTTCTTCCATTTGTTTCTGCAAGTGAAACAGTTAATAAATCAGTTATGCATCATTGCTGGATTAGCAATCACACCCCCAAATGCTAATAAGTGTTCTCACTCTTTCTCCCGAAGATTACCCTTAAATCCTATCAAAGGACAAGATGCCTTTTGCCTTGCCTGGCATTAGCACCCTAGTGACCTACAGCCAAAGTCAATAGTCAGTAAACTAATTCTCTGACATGGTGAAAGAACAGTGTGCCTTAACCAGATCCACTGTTTCTTAAGATGGTTTTAGTTTCTCTAGTCAATGCCTCCCCTTTTTACTTTTTCCTTTGTTTTGTTTTTTTTTTTCCACCTCAGCCAGTCTGGCCACATAAACTGAAGCTGAACCAGAAGGAAGTTTGCCACAATGAATCACTCAAGAGTCTGTTGTGGGGTCGCACAGGCTGGGGGAGTTCTGCAAGGCTGAAGACTGCAGAGGAGCTGGAACCAAGAAAATGAGGAGAAGGTAGGTGCTTAACAAGTTCTTTCTTTCTTGTTAATAGAGCAGATGAGCTTATTTACCTCTTGTCTGCAGCTGAATGTGGTCTGTAAAACTGCCTGCTCCTCTTTGTCTGAAAGCAGAGAAAAAGCACTGGAGACAGGTCATAAATTGATGAGAGAATTCATGGTCTGAGAGCTCTCCTTGTCTGCAGTTTGAAAGGAGGGTTGCTTAAAGTTGGATGTTGGGCATATGAAATATTATAACCTTTACCTTGGTTTTGTAATGCTCACCAATGAAATGGCTTGGCTCAGCAAGGACTCCTTACTTTACCTTGTAACTACTTTGTATTTATTTTCATGGTGTTTGTTCGTTATTGCTGAGATTCACTTACAAAAACACAGGAGTATTTTATATGCAGAAAACATACAAAAAGTAAGATTACACTTAAGTTATCACGTGTTTCATTTTTAAGGAGCACATATTTTAAAAATAATTGGGTTAGAAACCTACAAGATATATATACTAAAATATTTTGAATAGTAGTTTATATTCTTATAGTTTCATTATGTTTTACTGCATGGAGGATTCATGTTAATGTATCTGTTAAATATTTTTCTCACAGCCTTATAATTTTTTTTGCTAATCTGTTATTAGATTTAAAGGATGGTCTGGAGATTTTAAATCTTCTTAGTACGCAGACAAAGATAACAGGATATAAGCTGAAAGGTATAAACAGTGTTTAAACTTTATCTTGAACACATAACCAATGATGCATGATTGTGTAAGTAACTTTTTCAAGCGCTTCCCAGTAAATATGCAACCACAGTATGTTTGCAGAGATGTACTTTCTGATATGATCAGCATAGTTATCTTTTGGAGTGAACTGTTGGATAAATAAATGGGCTAGTGTTCAGATCAGGGCTCATTGTGTCTGGCTCTAAGGCGTCAGACTGTTTCATTCAGAACTATTATTTCCCTGAATCATAGAATGAAGTCTTCACCAAAGTTTTAGTGTATAATGTTTCTTTTCTAGAGACTACAAACAAAAATGGTGGAGGGGGGGAATGTGTGTGGGGCCAAAGTGAGAGAGCAAAGACCAGTGCAAATGGGCAAAGAAGAGAGGTTAAATGTTTGAACGTAGAACTGAAAAATAAGAAGAAAAAATTATTTGAGTTGAATGGAAAAACTATGTGTAGGGAGAGCAAAAATGTAAAAAACAAAATCTGGGAGGTACCCAGACTGAAACCAAACTTTGGTTTGTACCAACTACTCCCTTAAATGAAGACCTAAATGGGCCAACTCACTACCGTTTAGTCCTCCACCCTCACGTGATACTTACTCCTCGGTGGACAAAGTCTCAGCTCACAAACCGCTTCTATCTAAATGTAAAAGAACAGATACTTTTAATTGAAAACTCAGGTTATGGGCTCATCATTGTGAATGGAGTATTTCAGTGGCTTTCAAACCACCTCTTCCCTTTCTGGTTTTCAAACTACGTTTTTCTGGCTGCTTAAAACTCTGCTTCTTGGTGAGTTCACTGACAGAGTTGCTGCCTAGCTGTGACTGTTGGTCTCCCAGCAGACTATGCACATGGTCCCCACCGCTGTCATGCCAAGCAAAAAACATGGCACAGGAACCAGAGGGCCCACGTGATGTTTCTGTAATGCTGGGTTGGCTTCTTGCAGCCTCAGATCACTTGCTGTGTGAAATTTCATTTATTCTCTTTGGGTTTCAGCTTCTCCTCAAATGTGGTTAATAAAGTTTTGCTCGTTATATAAAAAATGTGGAGGAAAAGTAATGCAAGTGCAAATATGATTATATAGCAGCTACTTGGGAAATGGTGTAACTATTTTAGATTAAACACAATGAAGAAAATGGAAAGGCCTTAAGACTTTACACTGATAGTTTTCAGTCCTCCTCAAAAGCTATGAAACCCCGTAGTGTTCAGGGCCTTTGAATTTTTTATTCCCCTCCCCCAAGATTAAAACTTCTTGGCTTATTTTAAAACAAAAGGGAAATTACAACATTTTTTTGGTAGCATACCACTACCTTACACTTGTCTTTTTTAAAAAAGAAGAAATTAGATGTGCTGTGTAAACATTTGCATCTTTTAGCTTTTAATATGGCATGCAAACCTAATGTGATGTAAGGAAAGGTTGTTCAGAGAATAGTAGACTCTAAGCCCTGTGGCCACCAGGAAAATCTGAATTCAGTTCCTGCTTTGCCACACACTTTTTTTTTTTGTATCAACTTGGGCAAGGTGCTTTGCCAATAAGGTCTCTCAAGACCTAGGCTACCTCTCTACACAGGGTCATTGCAATGATGAGTACGTAAGGGACAGTGAGCTGCTTCAGTATTGCTTTGATGGGAACCATGTGAGTACCTACAATGGTCACCCCTCTCCCTGCAGCAGGCCCTGCCCTGAGGAAAGTAGCTTCATATCTGAATAGATGATGAGTAATATTTAGCATTGTGGGTTGGTCCCCAGACTAGTATTCAGTGGGCAACAGGAAGTCGTGTGTCCACAAAGAACCAAATGTGGAATGCTGAGCCATATTGCCAAGCTGGAGAAAGATGCAGTGCTTCCATCTTGTGACATAGTGTGTAACTCCATTATGTTTCTTCATCTTCCTCAGCACAGCCTCAGGACACTAGAATCCTGAGCCATGACTAGGTTTTAGAGGTGCTGCAGAAATACAGTAGTGTTTACTACTGCTACCACTAACCAGCTTGATTTTGTTTTAATAGCGGTCTTCTCTGCAAAACCACAAACCCAAGTTAATTACACAAGGCAGGGGAATGTGGAATTATTACAATAATTAGACTAGAACAGCAGCCTTGGTCCAGAAAAACAGCTTAAGCACAACTGTGCTGGGGAAAGTTCAGTCCAGCTCATTAGGACCAAATGTTAAGATCACAGCCAGCTCCTGAACTGTCTCTTTAAAACTGCCTCTCCTACTGGCTACTGTTGTCTGAAGAGCTGCGCTGCCTCTGCTTGATAGCACCTCCTTTTCCTCTCCTGTCCAGCCAAGCTGAGACCAGCAGCTCCCACCTAATGGTGACTCTGCCCTCTGCACCTGCCCTGGCCTGGGAAGTCAGAGATTGTAAACCTCCTTCCATGCTCTTGAGAGAATTTCCCATCTAATGTGTGCTTGCATGCTGATTTCTTTGGATCAACATGGGTAGAGGAAAATATATGTATGTCTGTCATTGGGGTTAGTAGTTACAGTTTATTTATGGCACCTGCTAGTTCTTGAAATTCTCTGGGACTAATGGATATCTTATGTTCCAATAATATTTAAGTTAGCTCTATCTGCAGAAGCTGATTTTCCAGTTTTTCTCCTCCACTTGTTATGAGTACTGACCTGACAGTTTTGCTCTGACAGGTAAGAGACCTACTGGATTTTACACGTGCTGCTCCCTCACCTGTTTAGAAACTGGTCTGGATATGACTGCTATTACACTGCCATAGCTAATGACTCCTCACGGGGCTGAGGTCAGGCTTTTGAAGCAAATAAAATTTGTAGTCACCCAAGTTAGATCAATCAGAACGGAAATCTTTAACTTCAGTTGTTCTAAAGATCAGTACAGGATTAGTATTGATGAAATGTTGTAATCCCCAATTTCTTAAATCTCCTAAGAGCAGGTTGCATCCACAGTGGCATCTCCTCGGTCTCAAACAGCTGTGAGACAGCAAATCTTGTGCTTTAATGTGAGTCAATACTCACTAGGGAAGGACAGTGATATCTGCTTTCCTGAATGGATGCTAACTTCAAAGAAATGGGCACTGCCCAGCTGTCCACAGCCTGTGGACTCCAGAAACAATTTATCAGTTTGATAGTGATAGGAGCAGAGGAAGATGATATAAGGCTGAAGAGGAAAAAGACCAAAAGAAAAAAAGAGAGGGAACATCTTGACAACTGTGTGGAGATGAGGAAGGATGCCTGAGGGAAAGAAGTAAGCAATGTGGATGTATTCCTTACGAAATGGGATAGATGGGATTGAAGAAACCCTAGGAAAGTAATAGTGAGGAAATGTAAAACATGGTCATGTGTAGTAAATATGAGCATGGAAGAGAGGACCTGAGAGGAAAAAGAGAGCAACAAAGAGAATATGAAAAAGGTCTTGCTGACCTGATAGAAGAATGCCCCTGGAGAAGAAAAATGCAAAACTAAAGAATTGAGTATTATGACAAGCCTGAGGTGAAACACAAGCCCTGGCAACAAGGGAAATGAAGCTCTCTGGAAGAAGGAAAAAAGTGGAATACAAACTACACACATTTAGAGTTAATTAAGTCTTTTTCTATTGAAAGTTGGTTGATCAGGTATTATGCTAAAATACTTACATTTTCTTTTCCTGAGTAGAAAAATCACTGAGAAGTTTGAAGTACTGTAATTTTTTTTAATAGCCTTTTCTACAAAAGGTCTCATGTTTTCACTACCACTGCTGGATGGTATGGTGAATGACTGAGAGAGCCTGCCACCCAAGGACTTTAATTTTTAGCAGGTCTAGCTTCCTCGATACGGGTATGCCTGCAGCGTGACACAGAGGAGAGATGCCCCAAGATGGCTTAAGGCAGACTGAACATAGCTACTGTCACACTGTGGTTGAAGCAGCACAAGCCTCAGTGTGGCCTGCATGTGTCTCAGTAATGTTTGAGAGCTGAAACCTATGCTGTTGTCATTACGCTTCTTTCATGTGTACATCAATGGCAGTCAGGTGCAGGACTGTAGTGCAGATGTCAGGATTGAACTTCATAAATGCAGGAATGATGTCAACGTTTATAAAAATGCACTAATCAACACGTTTAATGTTCTATGTGGTTGTTTCTGCTTTTCTACCCGCTGACACAGCTTTGTCTCACTAGTCCTGGCTACTGCTAGGAAACTATGTGCCAAAAGAAAATACCCCATTTTAGCAGGGCTGACTACTGAGGGAAACCTAAGCTCCTGAAAGCCTTCATTCACTTTAAATGGAAAACATAATGTGGGCAGTCTAATTTTGCTGGCAGGAACAAGAATACAGTCAGGTGATCATCTTATCCTCTAGCACAGTGAAGGTCATAAAAAAGACGTTTTTGGAAATGGTTTCCTCTGTCTGTAGCTGAAGAATGATCTTTCTTGTAGAAGAGGAGTGGCTTTATTCAGCTAAGTTTTTGCTGAGACCAAAAGATTAATCTTCAGGTAGCTCAAACCTCTTAGCATAATTGATTCTAAAAATATCTGTTCAGAACAAGACTTGGAATATAACTTAATATTGTTTCAAGTAAAAGGGGTAAAGCTCCAGTCTAGTCGTTCATGGATATAGTAAGTGGTGTGTATTTGTTTTACCTTTTTTTAAAGTAACTTTTTCTTAGAGTATCTTATCCCAAACTCTGTAATGCACCTGATTTATGCAAAGCAGCTTACATATGTGCCAGTGGAGAACTTCAGCTGTTATTCTGAGTTCTTTGTCTTCTCAGTATGTGTTAGGTCTTGTATCCCCCACTCAAAACACTTACTTATCCCTGTTCTGGAAAGCAGAAAACCATCACCCTGTGTCCTCTTACCTTGTTTATAAATTTTTATTTTTGAAGCCCAGACGAAGAAAAGAAAACAAAAGGATCAGAGAGCAAAACAGAAGTTATGAAACGATTGAAAGAATATATGTACAGGGTGACAAAGAATACAGGCAAAATAAAACCCATCAGTCAAAACTGTAAATTTTCTAGGCTTAAAATATTCCTGAAAAGTTACAAAGAGAGGAGTACACAAAAGCAACTTTTATTTGTTTCAAGTCTTTGGAAAATTTTATTACTAGCCTTAAGGGTCATTGCTGCAAGTTCAACCAAGTTAGAGAAAGTGTTATTTGTTCCTATTTCTAACAAACCACATTTGATGAGACTCTGGAGTACTGTCCTCATAATAATCCCCTTGTGTATTATTCTTTTTGTATTTCTACACAATAGCTCTTTAATGTGTTGTCATGCCAACATATGCCTTTCTGTTGAGAAGTTTTCCACATACAAATTATTCTTGCTACTTTTGTTGGACAAACAAGCCGTGTGGTATAGCTTGTTTCATTCACTCATTTACACTTGCTCTGGAGGAGAAACATCTTAGAGTTATGGAGTTTGACTCTACTACTGACCTCTGTGTGACTGTGGTCTTAGAGACATAGGACTATCTATTCAAAAGTGTTCTTCAGATCTGGGTATTTAACTTGAAGTGTTAATCTTCAGGCTCTGGTAACATTTTCAGAAATGCTAAATGCCTGCTGTGATGACAGGATTGTTCAGGGGAACACCACTACCTCTAATACTCAGTCTTTTCAATAGCTTAACCCTGGAACAAAAACATTAGGGCACTTGAAGCCATTTTGGACCAAAAAAAAAGTCTTATTTCTGTAGAGCCTCAGTTGCCTTCAGTAGTGAAGTGCAGCCAATTCTGATCAGCCACCCTTGTAAACCCTTTTAAAATGGGTGAATGAAAGTCTCTGAATAGGTGCTTTGTCTTGAGCCTGATGGTAGCAAATGTTCATACTGTGAGACTCCTACTACTAAAAGCAGCTTTAACGCACATTCTTACGGAGGCCCGTGATCAGTAACCTCACCCAAAGCTGCTTTGTAGACAGGCACATAATGCTGTGAATGGCATAGACACTGTAAGGGGACTACTCACATGCTTTTTTATCTTTATACATATCATCTGACTGGACCGGGAGCACAGAGCTCTAGCTCTTGAGCTGGAGTAACAGTAGCAAACTCCATTTTATGTTGACGTAAATTAGGATTTGTACCCCGACCATCCTGTGCTGTCATTTCTCTCTAGCTCTGATAAATCAAGTTCACCCTCAATGCTTTGGAGGTCCAGAGACCCTTAGCAGATTGAGCTAGATCAGCTGTGCCAATACCTGATCCACTCTGCGTTCAAGTCCTGTCTGTGCCCTCCTTTTTGAGAGCATGTTACCCGTTGTTGTGCTTAGCTCTTGATACTTATTCTGGTGTGTTTTTAGTTTCCGTTGTCTGTCTGCGAGATTGTATTCTGCACTCATCGCTACAGAAAAGCTTGCGATATGAGGAGAGGTGGGTCATAAACATCTTCCTTTGTATATTTAAACTCATGCCAGTCACCCTCCTGATATTATGTTCCATAGCTCAAGTATGTCAGCTAAAAATGCTCAGCCCTGAGCTCCTGACAGTTTTTCCTGGTAAGCTTTGGGTAGTTTCAGTATCTGCAAGGCCTGTTGTTAAGCCAGTGGAATGCTGAAAAAAAAAATAAAATTAAACGGTTTCCATATAGCCAGGTCCTAATAATTAAAGGTACCTTTTAGGTTAGGAACAAGAGCTTACAATGTGTGTAGTTCCACTAGATAGGAAGCCAGCAGGAGCTCCACAGTACTGAAATTAATGTGCTCTCATAGCTTGCTTGGAAGGCAAGCA
>NW_008825271.1:4552168-4572485 GCF_000699105.1 Pygoscelis adeliae
TGGACATTTGCAGTAGGCCAAACTGGAGATACCTTAAGACATAGATTATGATCCCCCCATCTGAAAGGAATATGGGTGCAGCCTCCAGATTGCATATTAGCTGAAGGTGGAAGAAAAGCCTATTTCTCAATATCTTTCCTGCAGGCCATTAGCATGGATCTGCTGCCGTCTTTTTAACCACTGTTTTCCATAGCAACAGTGGCTAAGGCTGGCAAGATAGCGGAAAAGGGAACTCTTGTAAATCTGATAACAATTAAATAATTTTAATTCAACATTCTTGAAGACTGTGGTGGCTCTGCTATTTGCCAGTCTTTAATATTTGTACAATGGTGGAACAGTCATGGAGATGTTTGCAAATCCCAAAAGATTAGTCATGGAAATTCATTCTCTGTTGTTTGCTATTGAGTATTTTCCATGAAAGTTTCAGCCACCCACTCAGCAAAAAAGGCAATGGATGAAAAGCATACACATAACTCAAATAGTCAATAGCTGGTACGTTCATGAGCAACCAGCATCTGCAAAATGGGCCACCAAACCATTTGGCAAAAGCATACAGAGACACAATGTGTTCCTCGACAGTGAGAAATATTTGTGAATGATTGTGCATTAAAGAAGATCAAAATTAGTGTCAACTGTCAAATAGTATTCAGCCAGCTCCAACACTGGCACTTAAAACTTTAAAGAAGCTACATTCCTGGAAGCGTAGAAAATAGTCTGTTTGTAGGGGATGTAGCTGATATAAAGATAATGCCTCTTTTTAGTCAACCTTATGCAGACATGCTGAGAAGATTCAGTCCAACCAACATCAAAAAATACAAAGTCTCACTTTCTGCTGCTGTGCAACTTGTCCATTTGCATACAAACATTAAAGCTACTTCAGTATGGTTACAACAAGGTGCTTCATGACAGTTTGATTTTGAATCAGTGTAATGTTGGTTTAGCAATGGGATATGACAAAGTGATAAAAGCAAGACTTTTTTTCTCTAATAAAGCAGTTGCTGGCAAATAAAAGGCCAAGTATAGTATTGGAAAATGACATGTCATGTGCAGGAGGAGGTGTAAGATGAAATCTCTAATAGACCACTTCGGAGCTCTTCAGACATCTGAAATCATAGGGCTGAGGTAATGTGTAAGAAATTACACAGGCCCTCTGTAGTGAGGTGATTCTCACCCTAATTATAAACAGCTTGATCCATAGGGACATGTAGGCATCCCTTTGTGGATTGAAGCCCTAGTACCTATATTGACTACTGAATAGAAAACAACTTTCTATGATGTTATGGCTTTTGTAATTCATTCAGGTATCTTACAGAGACTGTGGAGGTGATACATAAATAAGATACAATAAATACACAGATCTTGGGAGCTACAGTGCTTTTACCACACTGGATGTTCAGCACTGTGTAAGCACAGTATAAAAATCTACATATCACAGGCAGGGCTGTTCTGTTTCTTCTCTGAATGTTTTATTGCTTGGCTAAGTTAATTGCACACAAGCACAGCATGATGTTCCTTAGCTGCTTCCTTTCAAGCTGAGGGAAAACACTTGATAAAGGACAGAAAAGATCTGATTTGCAGCAGATCAGTCAAAGCAAATCCCATTTTAATTGGAAAATGTGAAGGCATTTCTTCTTATTTAGTCATCTTGCCTGCCAAATTTGTGCTTTCTATCTCCAGCCGTTTCAGCACAAGTCTTTTTTACATTCTTTGTGTGTGTTTGTTTAGAAATGGAAAAGCTTATGTTTATTTTTCATACTGCAAAGTTACTGAACTGCTTTTGCTTAGATTTAATATTTGTCTTTTTAAAGACTAGCTGGAAATTACCAGCTTGACATGTGAGTTTCAAAGCTCTTCATAACTGATACTGTAGTATTATCAGGAGATAAGGAGAGATGAAAGGAACTTTCAACAGAATGTTTATTCATTTTGCTTCTTAGTTAATGAAATTGTTACCTTTGAGTGTTAGTTACCTACAAGGAGGACTCTTTCCATAAGGACTCTTCGCTGGCTTTTTTGGACATCCAGGCTGTTGCCCCAGGATAGTATTCTGTCAGTAGCTTCCAGTGGCTCATTTGTCTTCATTTACTGGAAGCTACCTTACCCTCACTTGTGCTAGTGTGACTGACTTCAAATCTAGATCTGTGAAATGGTCCATTTAAAAATGAAATAAAATATGTTCACATTTCAGTAGGGCCAACCCATTTTGCAAGTCTATTTTGGAGTGCAGTCACACAAGTTGGATTGTGCAGGCTATTAACTTCTGCCAAGGGGCTGCGGCTGTGGGGAGTAGAGCTAGGAACCTGTGGCAGTGGATATTCTGTTGAAGGAACGACGACAAGGAACAACAGTCTGAAAATACAGATTCTCTTTAGAATTAAAAGGGCGATATTCTTGGCATTTCTGGAGATTCCTCTGAGTATTCTCTCCTGTTACAATGAAGGAGCTAGTCCCTGTCTTAGGTACTTCCAAGTTTCACTTTTGCTAGAAGTGTGTTTTACATGCCATACATGTCATGAAGGAGTTGAACAGGTTGTACCTAAACTTGGAAGAAAGGATATATAAATAGATGGGTTTTATTCTTTTAGCATCTGATCCAAAGACCTTTTAAAGGTAGTAGAAAGTCACAACTGACTTCAGTGAACATTGAATCAAGCTCTAAACCAGTAACTCCTGTTCAGCGATACAGTCATTGAAAGACTAATGAAGTGGATAGAAACGCTTTTGCAAAGGATTCTAATCATCATATGGCTCAGCCTGGTTCCTTATCCTAGGTCACTCAGCAGCATGACAGCTTTCATCTCTTTGCCTAGCTTTGCAATAGCCTGAAGCATCATAAAATCCCTCAACCCTATGCCCTTTGATGTATATAAGCGTATTCTTTGACAAACTGCCTGGAACAGACATACTTCAGCTAGCACTGAAGTCTATCTAAATAGGAATGTTTTGTGGTTCTTTTGTTGCTGCTGTTCTTGTTTTGTGTGGGAGGATGATATGTTTTGTTGATTTAAGATGCTTCTGCAATTTTAGAGACTTTTTAGTGGTGCATCTCAGGTTTGAAAGTAGCTGGATTCTTTTATCTCTAATCTTGCTAAATGGAATTTATTCCACAAAACTTTTGGCATTTTGCAGAATGTGCTGCCAACCTGACTTTTTAAAATAACTCTGTAGCTTTTTTTCTTGTGCTCTCTGTCATCTTGTTTTCCAGGTATTTTTAAGCTTTTATTCTATACCAAAAACATATGAATAAAGCAGGCACATTTGAAAAAGAAGCCTGAGTTTTTGAAGAAAAATGGGGTGAGAGACAAAGGCATATCAGAACATAGACCTGCTGGGCATTTAGGATCAAATGTAGATCATCACTTTCATGCTGTGACATGCAGAGAAATCTCAGAATTCACTTGTAGCCAGTAATTGAGCACATGGAAATTGTTTCTGTGAAAATGAAAAATCATGAAATATTGCATTGCCCATGCAGTGAACACTGCCATTTTGTGGATCAGTTTTCTGTGCAAATAGTTTTTATTTTGTTTGGATTGGCCCTTTCAGTAGGGGTCTAATTCAGAGTTACCAGTGAAATAGGAAGGAATCCACATTCTGAACACTTGGAATCTCACCACAAATATTTCTGTTGAGTACTATAAATGCAAAGCCCAACATTGTTAGAAAAGTCTTCTCTAATCAAACATGATACAGAGTACATGCATAACTACAACTCATGAACCCCATAATATATAACCTTTCAAACATTTGTTTTTCCATTTGTGTGGATGTTTGTCTTTATATTGATAATCTTAGGAAAGAACAGTGATGATAAGCAAACTAATAATGCCCCCTAAAGAGGGGAGGTGTGGGAAATTGCTGTGTGCACTGCAGTCTCGTCATACATTGGACTTGTGGTTGATGACTGGTTTTTCAGAGTGAGAAACATCTCTTGTCATTGCCGGGCAAGGAACAGGAACATTCAATACCAGGGGATGTTCAAAACATTTCTGATGCGGTTTAGGAATATATGTGTATGTATCAGGTTCTCGCTCAGTGCTGCCTGGCCCAGATGGAGTGCTATGACATGAGTCATTGAAGAGGTCTGGGTGAGAACCAAGGTCCTGGCATTCTCCTCATAGGTGTCTTGCATGCTGGGATATCTCCAGCAGATGTTCATCAGTGGGTATGACATTTCTTCCACAGTGACACTCTGCACTGCCAGCTTCCCAGCTAGGCAGGACAGCTTAGAAAAAGGAGGTCTTCCTCACTTTCTCTTTATTCTGTATGATTACTTGTGGTGGGGTACTGGCACCTTGAAAATGGGTCCAATACCCATGTCTTAATGATCATCCACACCCATCAGAGCAGAATGTTTTATTTATTGCCAGCTAACCTAAAATCCCCCATAAGATAAAAGTGAAAGGATAATTTATTTACATAAGCCAAATATAGACAGCAAAGTTAGTAGGTGCAGAGGCAAGCCAAAAGAAATAAAAGCAAATCTTTATATCTACCTGTATTTTAGCTCATCTTCAGCTAACAAGCTGTCAGAATACTTTGGTGCTTTATGGCTGGGATCCGGTTCTTGGACAAAACCCACTGCTTTGGATTTAAATGTCACTGAAAAAACCCTCTGTTTAGAGTTTACTTGTATGTGATAACTGGCCAAACTTTTCTTGGAATTCTGTTCAGATTCAAGCATTGCCTCTCTTTCTCTTCATGTTTTCCTGTAATTCATCACTTTCTTAGAGGTCAGTTTGAATATTCTCATACAGGGCAAGTGACGGTTCACCTTACTGTAGAAATGCTGATGTATTTCAGATGTTAGCTAGACAGTCATCTCCTTTCCAGACGGTATACAGGCTGTTTGCTTCACTGGACTACAAACAAATCGTTTATCTCATGATGAGCTAATGTTCTTTCAGCTGATTGATGATACTCAAACCTCGGTATGTAGCTCTTCACAAAGCCATGTCCTTATAAACCAACACTAATATGGGGTACAGGCATGTAAAAGAGATCGGAAGTTAGGTACATTACCAATTCTTGAGGCTTATCGTGCCAATAACCAGCGTCTTTGAGACAGTGGATTTGCAATCAAGGGTTCCCAGGCCTTGAGGGATACAATGACAAGTTATTTTCTGAACCAGCAGAGGAAAAGGGGTGGAAAGAATTTACTATTGCAATCAACTTTTAAGGTGCTGTGTACACTACAGAAACATTGTTACCAGTGACAGAAAAATTGTTTTTCTTGCTCTATTTTAACATACCCAGGATAAAAGTAGATTCTATATAATTTAAGGGAGTCGGGGCGTGGGGGAGGATTGCTTTCATTGCTGCTGAGGAGTAGGGAATATACAAGGGGTTTTTTTTGATAAAATGTGATTTTGTTGAATTATTCAGTAAAGTGTTCTCTCCATCCAGCAGGTATAAGTCTGTGCACTGGTTTTCCAGTGTGAAGGAGTTGGCTACTGTAGTAGTGTGGTACATGATGGTCTATTACAGAGAGGATGTAGATCAGAGGTCAAAATGAAATGTGACTGTGAAGACCCTTGACTGCTACTTTGTAATAGCTCCACTTGATAATGTTACATGTGAGAACAAAAAGATTTCTTTGAATCAGTAGCTCTGCTCTGTTCTTCATTACCATATGTAATTTCAGCTACACCAGAGGGACTGAATGTTAGTGGAACTATGCTAATGAGAGAAGAAAATGAAAAATAACACCTATCTTGACTTTAGCATATGTATATATATGTACAATTTTCCAATTTCTTTGCATATGTACATATAAATTAATTGAGAGCTGCTTAAAAACAGCACAGCATAATTGATAGGGAAAAGAGTCTTATGAAAACTTGGATTTTACCCATTAGCGTTTATTGTAACTTTTTTGTTTGCAATGAAAAAAAAACTTTTTCTACTTTCTCCTTTGCTCTTCTTCAGACCATAGATCCACTTCTTAAATATTGTGGATGAAAACCCAACTCCACTGAGGCCTGTAGCAAATATCCCACTGACTTCACTGAAACCAAGATTTTGCCCTGAATTTATAAAGTGGTAAAGCACTAATAAACCGCACACACCATAATGCACACCCAAAATGCCAGTGGTTTCTTTTCAGGGATTAGCAAAAATGCTGTTGCAAGATCACGGGGTATTAAACCAGTGTTTCTGTTGTCAGATATCCAGCAGAACCTTTGTTGGTATGCAGAGGAATGTTACTAAACACTCCACTCCCAAGACTGTTTTTAATGTCAAATGGACAGTGTACATTTTTACATGTTACTTTGTGGTTTAAATCTATTTGCCTATTTGCAGTGCATTGGAATTTGCCTATTACGAATACATGAGATTCATCTGCAATTGCCTAAAAATGTCAGTATTGTGTTTTAACGTGGTTTCAAAATATCACAATTCTGTGTATGAGCACAGCGTAGGACAACCAACCTCTGAAGATCTCTGTTATGAGCTTCTCCAATGTGTTTCTGCTTGTTTCAGAAGAACTTTGTCTAGGCATAGAAGTGGAAGAATCCTTGGTGCTAAGACTTCCAATAAGGACAGTCAACTGTAATTCTGTATGACACCTTTTCCCTAGGAACTGAAATAATTTTGTATAGATCACTGTACATTTCAGAAAGCAGTACTGTCCATCACTTCTGAATTGATCTAGGTATAAACTACTTATTGAAAATCAGAGTCTGTAATTAATACCAACTCCAATCTATACTGATCTGCCTAAGAACTGAGCACCATTGTAGTCATACAGGCTGGAAGTGTCAGAGAAAACATGGAGCTGTAATAGTGGAGCTGCTTCCAAACAGTTTACTAGGACATGTGAAATAGATTTAGATGCACTGTGGCTGACATGTTTAAGACTGATGTTTTTTCCTTGGGTATACCGTGATTGCCCAAAATTATGGGCCTTCTTACAGGTACGTTAAAACCAAATTGCTTTTTGTAAAGGTCTCAGCTCATAGACTACGCTGTTCATCTTAAGTCTCCATATTTAAATGGATTTTTATGTTTCATTCACTGAATTAAGGAAGATTACTTCCTGCAGTGACTTAATACAGAAGGGAGACTCTCTAAAGGTGTAGTTCTCCTTACAGTCAAAAGATGGTAGTACAATTTCTATTCCAAGTGGCCCAGCAACACAGAGCAATAGCTATGCATCCATTATTTGCATTTATAGGAAGGCATACGGTAACAAAAGAAGGGTGAGAATCCATAGATGAGATCACAACAACCAGTTGTTTGTCAGGCAGTGGTTATGATCATGATCTTCTCTGGTAGTCTGTAATTCTGAATGTGGCCATGATGGCCAGGTTTAATAGGCTCTAGAACAGCTATCGAGCCAGCTGGTGCCAGGACGGACATCTGTGGTGAAGGGCATAATGAAAGGCTTAGGGGGTTGAGAGAGCATGAAATGAAACTGTCCTTCTCACCATCTCTGATGTTTTCAATAAGTCTCTAAAAGCAACAATTGATGTAATTAAAGCAGCAAGTTTAATTAGGCCTAACTGTTGATTAGTATAATGTTAATCTCAAAGTAGTTTATAGTGAGGTGCAAATAGTTCATAGCAAGAAAATGGTGCTTCTGTGGAAAAGAGTACTAGAGCTTCCTTAATTTAAAAAGGAGAGA
Organism: Pygoscelis adeliae; assembly: GCF_000699105.1. Lineage (NCBI taxonomy): Eukaryota > Metazoa > Chordata > Aves > Sphenisciformes > Spheniscidae > Pygoscelis > Pygoscelis adeliae. The sequence continues at coordinate 4,559,796 of NW_008825271.1, forward strand.
AGTCACCATGCACTAACTGCCCAAACAGAGATTTAAGACAGGCTGTTCCCTGAGAAATGTGGGCTCTTCCCATCACTTCTTATTTTCTAGGAATACAAAGCAAATAAGATGCTGATGCTAAAGAAAAGGAACTATTTAACTGCTTTTTTCACTAGTGAATAATGGGATTTCAATCCCATTTTGCCTATAATGAATCCTGTTAGAGCAGTTGTTTGCTTGGGCATACTACTGATTGCAGTAGAACCTGGAAAACTTATTTACACAAAGGATACGTGATGTTCTTCAGCAAAGTAGAATCATTTAGGATCTAATATTCCTAGCACAGAAATATTTAGATGCATATGATACTGCATCTGAGCTGAGAGAGCAGAAACATGGCTGCAGGCAGTGTGTGCAAAGATTGTGATGGAACATTGTATCCTTGAATAATATAGCGAGTACTCTGTACACACTGAGATGCTACTGTGAATCTGCTTAGAAATGACTGGTAACTTGAGATCCTATAATACAAGTGCTCTGCTTTTAGATGTGTAATATCTACTTCAAGAATTCCAGTTCTGCACTGCAGTTCCTGTAAAAATTGTGCTTAGTCCTAACAGGTTAAGCCTTGGCACCAGGATTAGGCAACCTATGGAGTCAATGAAGAGCCTTCAGGCTCAGCATAGAAGTAGCCAAGAGAAAACAGAGAGCTCAGGACTTTGTCCGAGTTTTCTTGCTTTCAGGAACGAAGGTTGAAAGCCACACATTATCACATTTTTCTACCAAGGATTCCCTTCTGGATGTCACCTACTGCAGCAGGACTGTTTTTGGAGAAGGCAAAACAAGTAGTGGTATTTTTCAATTCTCTGGCTTCAGACTGAAGGGTACAATGAGATATGTTGCCAAAAGAGCTGTGCAGGTCAAGGCAGAAGCCTGTTTCTGGAGTGGATATGAGAGCATTATGCTGCAAAACTGAGGGTTTGTTTTCTATTCCCTGATTTTGGGCTCAGCCTGGGAGCAGGAGGAACTTTGCAACTCCTAGAGTCAAAGATTAGTTCCAGGCACTGGGATTATCTCAGGTTTGTCTAAATAAATCTTTGTATTATCTAGGGAATATGATGGTAGGAGCAGACTCACACCTTTGATTCCTTCCCACCAAGCCAGAGCCCTCTTACTTCTAGAAATCAAGGAAGTCTTTATGCATGAAAAAGGACTTCTGCAAAATATGAAGGAAAGAAAAGATACTGCTAACGTACATCATTGCAGCTCTTTCCTCCCCCTTCCAACAATCTTCATCTTAATTCACAGTGATTTCTACAGCATTCTAGTTGTCTCTGGGAATTCATTTTTTTCAGGCATGGCATAGTGTGTGGTTCCTAAATTATAAGTAATCCACTCAAATAGCTGACTTGGACTGGAGTGCTGGAAAAGATTGCTAACCAGTGTTTTTAATAAGTGCTTTCATCATTTCCATTCCACTTGGAACCCCGGCACGCCCAGAAAGTTACTCAATTCGTTCTAAATTGGAGATAAAAGAGTTCTAACTAGCTGAATGTTAGTCACATTGGAATATAATTCTCCTGGCGGATAATTTTGGTTTGTGTGTTTTAACTTGTTTCCTTGTATTTAACAAACATAAAGACATTCCAAGTAAGTAGTGCTCTTTGTGGAAAGTTCCTTCTGGATGTCCCTGGAGTCTGGAGGCATCCATTTCAGTTCAGAACTTCTAGGGCACAAATGGTGTCACAGCAGGCGACAAAGTGTCTCCACACTGACTTGATGAAGCAGGAGAGCTAAAGGTAATTATTTCTTGTTCTTTTTGAACTCCCTGGGCTAAAAGGGCTAAATGGAGGAGTCGTGAATGCTGGTGATTGTGTTGAGGTACTAAAATGCAGGAAGAATAGGGAAGGTGGACAAGGCAAGGACCAAATTTTGCCACCAGCTGCTCATTTGTTTTCCAAATAAAACTATGTTTGACTTCCCTTTTACAGATACATCTTCCTGTGTGTATACCAACCCCTCAGTTCCACCTGCTGTCCTGTAGTAACTGTAAGCAAACCAAACAATTTTATTTAATAATAAAGGCAGGATAGACCCCTGCAAACAGGGGTTCAAGAGTATCTACTGTGTTCAAGAGGTTTTTGCTAGATATAACGTCATTAAAACATGTCCAGGTGTGGTTGAAATCACTAATGGCTGTTAAAGGCAGAACCTGCAGCACTGAAAAAAGGTCTTCCATGTGACTCTAAATCCATGAGACAGCTAAGAAGCTGTGCTATGCCTCTTGGATGCAGTGCTCTCTGGGCATGAGACAAATTCAACAGCACTCTTTTCTCTTCCAAACTCACGTCAACAGATACAATCCAGACCTTAGCAGAGAAATATGGAAACTCGGATAACTTTCTGCCTGAATTAGAAACCCTCTGTTCTATGGAAGCTTGCAGAATTGTTTCTCACTTTTCAATTGTCATGTTAATAGTTATGTATCTGAATTTTCTGCCTTTCTGGATAAAGTAGTGAGGCACAGATGCGGCTTTCACCTTTCACTTCTATGCTGCTAGAACTCTAATTTCAGATGGTCAATGACAAATTTTACTCTTCTGTTTGTCGTTATCTTAATGCAGCCTCCTGTGCTGTAGCTGTATAGACCCAGTGCAGCTTCTTTCTATCTATCTTTCTACTCTATCTATTCTGCACCTACAAATCATATAACCATTCTTCTTTTGATGTTATGGGACTTTTTTTTATTTCAGTTTAAAAGCATTTGATTTCATATGCATTATATTTGGATAGAATGGGTACAGAAAGAGTCAAGTAACACAATGTTAAGTGGCAACATTTCAGGCAGGATCAATTTATTTGGTCTGGTGATGTAAGAGAAAATCTGGAAGCATTTGGAGTATTTTGGATTGAAAAAGGAAATGTGATCATGCAATCTTTTTAATTAGAAACTTACAGATCCACCACCCTGTAGAGCAAGGAAAATCATCAGGTTACAAGTAGATAGTAGAACTAGGAGGCTGTTTTAGGTCCAAGACAACCTTGCCATGAGCACAGACAACTCAGAGTTCTTGACATTCTGATATAATAATACTTGACCCAGTAAATGGGGGACCATTCTCAAATATTTCTTGAAAAAACAGTCTTAAACGATGAGAGCTATGGACTTTGCATAGGAAAAAAGGGAAGACATCCTGACTGGGGTGGACTGTTGAGTTCCTATGTTGGCCTTTTGCAGGTCTCTTTTTTTTCTGCCCCCCCCCGCCTTGCTCAGCCCTCTTAAGAATGGACAGACTTGTATTTAACTATTGACAGGGTTTATTTGAGGTGAAGCAGCTTGTTTAGAGATGGTGCTTTGCATCTTACATTGTCATAACATGTAATTTCACAAAGCAGTCTATGTTCCACTCTCCAGGCAGTTGAACATCATCTCTGCTTTTCACCCTAGGGAGTGACTAGTTCATTGGCCATGTCATGCAATCATATCACAAAAACCTTGGGGACTGTCAGTGTTTAATCTGCCCTTAATGAAGCCTGCCAGATCAGCTTACACTATTTGTCACTATTTTCTGGCCTGGCTGCCAGAGCTTTGGCAATGATTTCTGCTTCTAAAACAAGGTCAGAAATAGGCAGGCCTGCAGTTGGGAGTGTTAACTGAAATTGAAATCCATGAGAAACCCAGGCAGAAATCCACCTTTGATCTATTTCCTGTGTGTTCTAGGCTAGATGAAATCAGATTAGTTTTAATCCCCATAATGACTATTTCCTTGGCTGAACTCGGGCGAGATCCGTGCAGGGACTGCGGCCAGATGTAGGACCTGCCTACTCTCTGGGGTAGAATAGAGTTCAGGAACCCTCGATCTGGAAAAGTCACAGTGGAGTGCAGCCTTGTGCACAGCACTATGGCTTATTAGTGACCATGCACAGAGCCAGATTGTGTGTTTCTGCACTGAACTCCCCAGCATTTCTGGTTTATGAGTCAGTATGCAGATCCCTGCCAGCTCAGGTGGTCCTGCTCCCACATTATAGACATGGCCTTAAGTACCTAGTGGCCACCTTAAACACTTCAGGCAGAAATGAAGGTCTCTGAAACCTGCCAAGTAACCCAGGTGTCTGGAGATGCTAAACAGGAGCAAGGGCTGAGCAACTGTGCATCTCCCTCATACCTAGACACGTCAGGACCATCACAGAAGACACTCTGTGCCTGTCTTCTCTGAAGCAGTTAGTCTGGCAGAGCTCGGAAAAGCACCCAACAAAACAGCTCCTGCCATCAGGGACACAGAAACCTGATTCAACTGCTAATGAACAGCCAATTACTGAAGCAGAGATTGGACTTCCAAGGTTAGTGCCTTAAACAACAGCCTGACTACTAGGCTACACAGTGGTCTTGGTTCTCTCCCTCACTCTGTTATTTAGTAATATCAGGACAGCAGCTTCAGGAGGATTCCTACCTTAGAATAACCTAAAAAGATATGATTAAATAAGGGAATGTTGGTTAAACTTTCATCTGCCTGCTAGTAGATTTGAGCCCCAATCTGTCATCCCTTGAATACTGTAATCGCCTCTCATCTCTTCCCCAGTCAGCTTTTGTGAGAAAGGGAAGTTAACTCAAGAGAATGGGTAAGTATTAATTCCAGTTGGAAATGGGCATTTTCTTGTAGCCCAGATGAGGATACCAAGTTCATGGAGAGAGTTTAAGATCTTAGCATTTTGCTGTAGCTAAGTTAGGCAGCTCTGTGCTAATGTGCTGGCTTTTGTGGGTGTCATTCCTGTGGATTGCTTAAGCACAGAACTCTTGGCAGGGGGATCTGCAGACTGCAAGGCACCTCGTGGTTAGGAACTGACACCCCTGCCTGTGCCTTTTTGTGAATCTGTCTCTCCCTTTATTTACTGCTAAGACTTTTTTTTTTTCCTCATCCAAAGCATGTCAATCCAAGTAGATAGAAAGGAGGACCTTTTCTCTATAATAGGACCATGGGAGAAGAGAGATTGCAGTATCAAAAGCAGTATAAATCTGATGAGCAGTCAATACCCTGGAAATATAAGTAGCTTGTCTATGTAAAAGCTTAGCATGGAGTTAAGTGTGGTGGTGTGTTGACTAGAGATTTCTTTTGGAATAAGTAATGTAATATTGTACAAAGGGTTTCTATTGACACTTCTCTCTATCTCTGAGCAAAGCCATATGTAATACTGTGTTGCTAATATATTTTTTCATAGGCTTGATGTAATGACATGGGAAAAGATGTGGGAAACCTATAATAAATACTGCTGGAATAGGTGGATGCCATTTTAAATAACCACTGGAAGTCTGCCTTTCTCAGCTCTATGGTAGGCTGTAGGGTTGCTATCATGTTCAGTGACGTGCACCAAACAATGTCCAGGTCATAACAGCTCAATTACATTTTTTTTTTTTCTGAGACTATTCACTGAGAGACCATTATTGCAGATCCTGGGCTGTCAAGAGAAGCTTGGACTCCTGGAGTGAGCTAACTCCCTGCTGGGAGGAAACTAACAGCAAGTTCACAGGTTACAGCTGCATCTCTGTGTGCCTGAGTCCTGCTGTGAACGCAGATCTTTCTTTTGTTAGTCTAACTGCCTTCTCAGCAGTATCTCAGCCAGGTCCCTTACAATGTGATCAGAAATCTGGGTAACTTGGGATCCCCAGGTAGCTAAAGGTAGAGTTTAAGGTAAGAAATGTAAGAGCTGTAGGTTAACTTACTGGAAGTACACTGGTACTAGTGAGATGCCCACTCCTGAAGTTGGTGCCCAAACGCACTGTCTTATGCTCAAGGAAGCCACAAGTGTCCATGAATTGATACACACAGAATATTTGCATAGATAAATGGAGAGGGTTCCAAGTTCATGCTGCTTCCACGCTGAGCTGGCTAGATGTTACTTAGTTCAGTCCAGAAGCCATGTAACCATGTCAGCTTTCGCTGTGCTATGCTTATCTGTGTTGGGAGAGTCGGCACAGCTATGAAAAGTAGTTGAGCCTTCTCATTCTATGTCAGATGTTTGCTTCTCTTTTAAAAAAGAAGCAATTAACTTCATTGCTTTACCTTGTTATAATATTCATTTCTCAATTTGTCCCTGTTGCTGTCTTTGTGCAATGTATAGAATCATTGAATAGTTGAAAGGGACCTTCAAAGGTCTTTGAAGTTCAAGGTTTTACATAGCAAAAATGTCAAAACTACATGAGTTTAAGTGACAGCTTAGCTCTTTCTAATCTGCTTAAGGAATCTTTTCATTTTAGCACTTTTCTTTTGAATATATTGTCTTTCCTAGGGCTGCTAAATACATGTTTCACTAGACATTGTCTAATTATTGTGTAATTTTGTATATAAGATTAATTCAGAAGTGGGTGTAGATGTTTTGTTGAAAATATTTTCTAATTTCCATTTTTTTTGTTTTAGAAGGCAAAAGATTGTTTGTAACACGTTGTGGTTGGTATGCCGTGTGGATAGAACATGAGAGCCCCGGCGTTCAAAAGTCAAACGTCAGGGAGGCCTGACTCCTGTGTAATGTTTGACTAGGAATGTGATATTGGATAAATCATGAAAGTTTCAGTCATGTAAGGTGCAGAATGTGTCCTGGTGGTGCTGAACTTTCTCAAGTCCAATTGAAGTTAACACCATGCACCAAATCTCCTTTGTTTTTCTGTGTAAAAGAGAGATAATGTTTAATGCTTTCACACCTTCATATAACACTTGAGTTTCGCAGACAAAAAGGTGTGTGTGCACAGCCTCTGACAAAACACTGCTCTGTGTGATTGTCAGAGTAGATCTCCTGTATAGGTCAGTTTGGGTGTTCAATGCAATTTATGGAGCAGTTGTCGTCTTTAATTTAAAAGTCAAACTTTTCCCAGCACAGGGAAACCCCTTTTGAGGGGTTTTGTATTAGAGAATGTCCCATCACTTGTGGCACCAACAGGTTTTTTGTGAAACCCTGGTCTTGGTTCTTTAACACCTGATTGGAGAAGCAACATCCCAAACAACACCTCACCTTCAGACAGCATGAGTCTCCTTTGTAAACGTGTCTCCACTACACAAGAAAGGAACATAAATGCTGTGGGGTTTGAAGCAACACTTCCTGCCTGCTTTGTCCCACCTGGAGAGCCCCTTAGAACAGTGGATTGTAGGAGGACTTTGCATAAGTTTTGGGGAAATGTTCTGTAGTCAGAGTGCTCTCTCTTGTTCATCTTCTGAATAGGAGTAGAGAAGAAAAATCAGTCCCCATGTATATTAATGTAGTTCATGTTAATAAAAGTTGCTAGATTGACAGGTCAGGAGAGATCTCGATCCACTGAGTCACAACACAGATACCTCAGAGGTAGGGTTTTACTAAACTTTCCCCAACAATATTTTTCAAACCAAAATTACTGAATTTGTGTAAACAGATAGTTTTGCCTTCTTAACCATTTGACTTTTGATTTGTATTACCAACAAAAGGGTTACATGCAAGGGTGGCTGCAGATAGGAGAGGGAGGGGAGACATCTACCTACCCATTTCACAGCAATCACAAAACAGCTGTGGCATGACTACCGCTTCATGTCATTGCCAACGCAGGCAGGTCTTCAGCTGCTGACTTAAAGGCAAAGACCCCTCACCCTGCCCAGCGCCAATAACAGGGCACTAACCTCCCTGTCTCCCCAGTACGATCTGACAGATCTGCCCTCCCCACCGTGGCTGTGGGCAGGTTCGTCTCCTCTGAGCTGGGAGGAAAGTCATACAAACAGCAGTGTGCCTTTTCTGCTTCTGCTCCACTGCACGCTATGCCTCACTGACTCATACAGCTCCTTTCAGGCACTTCTTCGAGTTTTAATGTAGCACGATTTCATGATGTAGAATAAGTGACTTTGAAGCTCATATTTCAGTTTTGAATGGGGTAGATGTAAGCAGTGTTTGGGCTTATGTCATTAAGTGAGGTCCTGGTTGCTGGAAGAATAAACATGCAGAAAAAAACTCCACTATATAAGATGCAGTATTGATTGCTACATTGAGCCATAATGTCAAGTAAATGCTTCCCTTCCTCCTCACTTCCCCCAAATGCTAAATAATAGACCTTGTTTACTGGAATTTACAAATTATTTTGTCTTTGAGTGACGCAATGACAGTGCCCCCTACACTCTCATTTAATTCATAATACCATTTGGGGTTTTTTATCCTACATTTTTAATGCGATTTTTAAATAACTATATTTCTTGCCCCCCAGACAGATCAGCTCTAATTTTATAATGAGGAATTCAGTGTTAGATTATTTTAAAAAAGAATCTAGGCCATATACATTATGTAAGGTTGCCATAGTAACAGTTTCTCTGAGGGGAAAACCGACTATCAGTAGTTTCCACTAGCACGATTTCATGATGTAGAATAAGTGACTTTGAAGCTCATATTTCAGTTTTGAATGGGGTAGATGTAAGCAGTGTTTGGGCTTATGTCATTAAGTGAGGTCCTGGTTGCTGGAAGAATAAACATGCAGAAAAAAACTCTATATAAGATGCAGTATTGATTGCTACATTGAGCCATAATGTCAAGTAAATGCTTCCCTTCCTCCTCACTTCCCCCAAATGCTAAATAATAGACCTTGTTTACTGGAATTTACAAATTATTTTGTCTTTGAGTGACGCAATGACAGTGCCCCCTACACTCTCATTTAATTCATAATACCATTTGGGGTTTTTTATCCTACATTTTTAATGCGATTTTTAAATAACTATATTTCTTGCCCCCCAGACAGATCAGCTCTAATTTTATAATGAGGAATTCAGTGTTAGATTATTTTAAAAAAGAATCTAGGCCATATACATTATGTAAGGTTGCCATAGTAACAGTTTCTCTGAGGGGAAAACCGACTATCAGTAGTTTCCACAGAAACCACTCCCCGCTGAGGCAGGTGCCTCCAAGGGAAGTGAAGGGAATATAAATGAGAGAGAAAAAAAGATGCGCACAGATGTCATATGACCTCTGCGGCATCCCCACACTGTTGCAAATTGAACTGAACATTTCTGGGTTTATTTTTAGTTTGTTGGTTTTGATTGCATGACTGGCACCTTCTCTTGTCATGTAAACTGGCCACCCTTCCCTCACATGGAACTGGTTTTGCAACTGGAGGTACGGCAATGCTCCACCTTGGCAGTGAACTGACCACATCAGATACTAGAGTCCAGTGCTCTAGGAACCACTGTGCATGGGACAATTTAAACGGTAAATGAGACTTTTTCCCCTCTTTTATTAACTTTTTTTTTCTGAAAGAAGTAAGCAAAGACAGACAGGTAGGGAAATACTTCCTTCCAGAGAGGAACCGGGGGAGGATTGAAACTTGACTGATTTGTCAGTTAATGGTTTTGTTCTTTTGGGGTACAAGCATGCACTGCTAGGAAAAATGTATTCTGAAAGATCAGGATGTAGTAAAAAGGAATTAACTCAAGTCCTAGGATTTGTTAACTGTTAAAAAGGAGAAATTTCTTTAATGTACTTTAATGTCACTGAGGCAAGTATGGATTAACCTTTCTGAAATCCTTTTGCACGTTTTTTTCACAAATAGTGTCGATTTGTTTTATTTTTTTCTTCAAGGGCAATAAAACCATGATATTCATTCAAGGCTTAGTGCAGCCATAACTACAGATTAACGTGCTGGCTACTTCATCTTCATCCTGTCATCTCTCTGCTGCTTTATGGGGAAAGCAGGCTGACATGGTTATTAAATCTGGCAGCTGTGTTGTATGCACATGGGAAGCTAGTAGAGCGCAGCATATAGAAAATGAGTAGCTTTCAGATAACAGCGTTCTTTTCACTGCTGTGAGGCTTGAAAGGCAGCCTAAAAAGCTCTTTCTCTTCTTTGTAATCATCAGTCGCTGGATCAGTGCGCAAATATCACAAATTCAGTTGCAAACGTAAGTATTCCTTGCCTGTGTGGTGCTTTCAGATTGCTAATTAGGGTTTCTACCTCAGTGTTCTGCTTGAAAAAGCAGAGATGAAAGCTGAAAACGTCCTGACAGGGAAAGCTCTCTGCAGTATTGTTCAGGCTTTCAGTGGAAGAACTACCGAGGGAAAGGGGTGCATGAAAGCTTTCTGGAACGAACAGTTTGCAGTTGTGTTTGTTGATTTTTGGGATGTCTGCTTACCATTTTGTCTGTGAGGGGAGAAGCCAAGCAAATGCAGGAGGTGCTTCTAGAGAGATGGCTTTCTGCTTAGATTAGATAATATTACATATACAGCGAGAAAGATACTTCAGCAGTAATAGACGGCTTGTGAACACATAGGAGAGAAATCTGCCATGGTATTTTTCACCTGGAATCTTTTCTTTAAAAATCCATAAATGCAGACCTGGACTTCTCATTAAGAAACTCGACAGTACCTTATTATTAGAAGCGCAAACAAATAGTCGTCATAAGGGGCACCAGTAAGTCTGCATTTGACCTGATAAGAACAATGAGCATAGCACGGTGAGCAATGCATGTTTTTCACCAATCTCACTCTGTCTGTACATGAAGATGATCTTTATCTGCTATGTGGCATGAAGGCAGGATAGTAAAGTGTTTGGGAAGCAGTGGAGTTGAAGGTTTCTCAGTGTTGTGATACTGTAAGGAAGAGAATTGGTATTTGTTAGTATTTTTTGGTCTCATAGCACTGAAGAAACAGCATCTTGGGTTTTATTCTCCTTTCTAATTCAAAGCTTCTGTAGTGCCATTGTCCTATTGAGTTTAGGGCTAGTGAATTCTTACTGTGCTGTGAATGAAATCTGCTTATTGAAAACAGCCTGTGATCAGTACCAAGTATGAATGTCAGATAATTGCACAAGAAATGCAGGCTGTAGCCAGTTTGTTTGTGAAACATGACGCCACGTCATGTTTCTTGCTTTATTTATAGGTTATGTTATTTCTTAGGGACCATTGTGGTACTGTAAGTTTTTTATGAGCCATGTGAAAATGCCATTATCACAGTTAACAGGTGACTGCCATTAAGTGACTAGGGAGAGAGTATATATGTTGTGTTGTCTGCTGCACATAGAGGGCTAAACATATTCATGGTATAACCCCTTGATAATGCTGCTGTAACACAGGTACGTTTGGTCAATCTGTTGTTTATAAGCTGCTTTTGCAATACTTCAGCCTCATCTTACAGACGTATATGTAGAAATGCCTGTCTTCATTGTAGCAAGTGAAAGGTGATTTTGGAGCTTGTCTTTCCTCCTCTTGTCTCCTTTTTTCCCTCATATACAGTCAGAAATTCATAGGTTCCCTGAAACTTAGCTGTGAAAATGGTCATTTTTGATGACAGCTGTGGAGCTAAGCTTCCCAAGCCTGAGTGGCAGCCAGCCAACTGCTGAGACAAGTGGTGACCTTTCAGGACAATGTCTCTCTCAAAAATGTCAAAATATTAAAATGGCAGACATCAAATGCCATGTGTGCGGGGAAGGGTTGTCAGCTGGCAGGCTTTCAGCTGAAGACAGTTAATCCACTGCTTGCCTGGATTAAACATTGAAAGCCCCTGCCTAAGTCTCTAAAATGTAGAGAAATTATTCATATGTGTCCTGAATAATTTCAGAAGTTCTTTTGGGAAGATTTGGGACGTGGATGGAAAATTTTAGAGTTGTTTTATTTAAAATCTGCTCAGGCATCTTTCTGACGGGTGTCCAGAAAAGCAGGTTTTTGCCTTTTCTTTTGCACTTTGCATCGTATACCAGTTTTCCTCCCAAATCTCTTATTCACAGTGTAAATGGATCCTGATGAAGCCTAAGCAAAGTTCATTGATGCGCAGCAGGATGCTGAAATTCTGATAGTGTGTGCACTGACTTTTTAGGCATATGCTCACTGAATATTAAACAATCCCCTGCAGTTCTTGGTGCTGCAGCCCTGAGCTGAAACCTCATTTGCTATTACATGCATCGATGCTTTGTAACTTTCTTTGAAGGCACTGAGGTGTGAGCATTCCCATGCTCGCTGGTGTGTCAGCTTCTCAGGTACCTTTAGCCCCTGGTAAACAGATCAGTGACACTGTGATTGCCTGCCTTGTTGGTTTCCCCCCCGCCACATAAATATTTCTGGGAGGTTTGAAACTGTCTAATCCTTTACCTTGGCCTGTAGGAAAGCCAGGCAGTGTGCATGGTTGATCAGGGAACTAACCTGTTCACCTTGTGGTTGACCTCACTTGGAGAATAAGAAAGGGTACACCAGTGACTGCACAAGACCAGTCTTGTCTGGCCAGTTTGCAGCTGGCCACAGTTCAAGAGAATTCTCAGTATTCTCCATGCAAAGCACAGAGTGAGCTGCCAACACAGGTAACCCCTGCAAATCAGTCAATGGCCAGATTTAGTAGTGCCAAATCCATTGTTACTTACCCAGATGCTGAAAAGGAATATAGTCCTTTCCAGTATTTCTTTCCTTTTTTCATTCCCTTTCAAGACAAGAATTCTGTGTCACTCCAAGTTCTCTCTCTTACTACAAGCAAGCAACTTTTTGTAACTGTGTTTTAGTGTTCTTCACTTCTCCTCCTGGAGGAAGTGTGTCCTGCCCCCCCTGCCCTTTAAAACTGGGAACACTGCATTCCATGACCACTTTCTCTCTTCTGTAGTCATAGGAAAGACTAAGTCTCCATGTTGGTCTTTTCTTTCCAGTCAGTATTCCGTGATCACTCCTCCTTTCTCCTAATTTCCTACAAGAAGAATTATGAAGCAAACGAGGTAGGTAAGGACAAATTCCCTTAAACATC
>NW_008825271.1:4572525-4599231 GCF_000699105.1 Pygoscelis adeliae
TTTCCCTTCCTTTCTCCCTTCCTCCTGTCTTCAAATTTCTATCTGCTTTGCCACAAGCATTTCTGTGATTTGAGACTTACTAAGACTTAAATCTGTTTGGAAGAAAAACATTATGCTCATCTAGTTGAGGAATAAAAAAATAACTGAGGTACCAATTAACGTAACTTATCACAACAGAGATACCTAGGCTGAGTTTTAGATTTTGATCTTCAAACAGCAAACAATATGTAGGCACAATTTAATCATACCTGATAATGTTAAAGAAAAAATAAAATAGGGATCCTGCTGTTTTCTGTGAGCTTTGCATGAAGAAAAAAATCTGAGGAAAATAACTGAATATATTCGCAGCAGCTGTAATTTCTTTTAAATCCAGTTATACAGGGCTTGGTTGTCTCCTACAAAGATGTGCAGTGTCAGATCAGTTCATTAAACATCAGTCATTACCCCTAATATGAAATTCTGACTTGCACCAATGGCATTATCATTTTATTCTGCATTTATGTTATTACCACTCTTTATTATTTCTTGTAGCATCTAGGAACACTTTTACTGGAAGTTCACTGAGCTAGGTACTGTATAGGAACAGAAGGTAATCCTTGCCCTCAGATTGCTTATAAGCTATTTTAAAAATAAAGCAAAACCCCCTTATCATACAGTTACCACCTTTCTTGTTTGGCTTTTTATCTGAATTCAGGGTACAGATGTCAGTAGTATGTTATAACTGAATCAGTCACCAGGATACCAGAGTTTGCCTAGACATGGGCTTGAAATGGCATGTAATTAAAATAAGAAAATGACATACCCTTTCTGTGACCTTATTTCAAAGCTGTCTTACTGATTCACTTGGAGTATGTCCCTTAGGCTGTTAATGTTTAGCTATTAAGTTAATGAAGTATATTAATTGAAATTAACTCAACTGACCAAAACATGACTATAATTACAAAATAGTTGTGGGCCACCAATGAAGACTCCCCTTAAAATCATTAAGACACTATTGTCAATTACTAAGTTAACAAGGCTCATGATAAACTTAATTACTAAGCTAATAATATTAATTATTAAGTTTAATGAAGCATGTTTACCTGTGGTTATTTACAGAATCTAAATTTCAATGTTAATTATCGACGTGAAATAACAGCAACATGACACATGACCGTCATGACACATTGACTCATCATGGACCATGTACTGTGATTCAGGCAGGTGAACAGTGGGGATCATAATACGGGATAAGAGTCTTCATCTGTATTTTCTGTAAGACCAATTTTTCCCATCTCTCTGCTCCTTGCACATCTCACAAGTAGATTTTAGAAGTCACACATCTGTTAACATCACCTTTTCTGCTACCTTTTGGTCGAACAGTGTGGTGTAAGGTACGCAGTGCTTTTTATACCTGTAAACTAGGACTGAATCTGCCATCTGAAATCAGTCAGAACAACTCTCTAGTTTACAAAGGCATATTATAATACACTATTCCATTCTGAAGGTATTTCATTTATTCAGTTTGTACACTCTTCAGATCATCCTTCATGAGGCAAGGCTGTGGCATGTGAATACAAGCTATAACTTAACTGAGCAATGTAACTGACATAACTGAACAAAATTGTATAATTATTCTTTCTGGAAACTTATATTGCACAAACCACTATGATTTCTAAGTGCCATTTTTATTATGAGGTCATAAACCTAGTTGTATATGCAGGAATAAAAAAATCTAAAGGATCCCAGAGGGCCAAGTTGCAGTTGGAAAGATACTATGCCTTGAATTTCCCAGGATTTTTTAATTTCAGTTTGAAACTATACTTTGCAATAATATCTTTTTGCATTGACACTGCAACTTGTATAACTGTGGTGACATATTAAAAACAGTGGGCATTGGTGTCAGCCAAAACTTAAATATATTCTGACAGTGGCACTGTTGTGCCTTCCATAAAGCAGTTGAAAGAATCTAAACGAATGCAAGCTGCCAAACGTGAAGGGCTATTGTACTCATCACGGGTTTTTTTTGTTGGTTTTTTTTTTTTGCATACAGGGAACAGTGAATAAAACAGTCTGAAAGATTATTTGCAAGCATGCAATTAATCATAAATCCAGCTTGATCTGGATGGATAAAGCAGTAGTTTATCAATCTGGTTAGCTAGTACTTTGAAGGGATTTTGCAGAACTCATTAGTTCAGGAATATTAAGACGTGTGCCTCTTTTTTTTTTTTATGAGACAACAATATGATTCCCAAATGGATAAGCTAGAAGGTCAAAGGCAAAATAATTTATCCCCAGGAGTGGTATGGATTACTGTTAAGAACATTCTGAAATCCTGTCCTATCATTCCTGTATTTCAAAGCATTCCTAAAAGTAATGACCTAATTTTAAAGACAGTAAAACAGAATAACCAGATCACTGCAGCTTGTTTGTCTTTTAGAAAGACGGGTAGTCTTAATTTAAAGGCTTCCGTACTTTTGAGTCTCCTTTACATATCTAGGGGAGTCATTCAAAAAAGTTAAATAACTTTTCTGTTCTGTTTCCCCCCTCCCCTTCAATTCACTGCAAATTCACTCATGCAAGGGGACTTTTTAAGAACCGAGAGAGTCTACAGACTGAAAGTGAGCTACTTCTGAATGCATTGTAATGAACCAGCTTCCGTTCTTCTTTGGATGGAAATGGGTTTGCTGAAATATGTCTTTGGCACTGTTTTGGTAGAATGCAGAGAAGTAGTTCCTCCTAGGTGGTAGGGCGAGTTTTTTGAAAGAGGAGGCTGACACCAACTCCCTTGACATTCTGAGTGTTGCCCTACTGACATATCTGAATCCATAGGTTGTTATAGCTTTGTTACAGTATGTGTAGCCCTCAGACAGATTTTAAATTAGTCCTTAGTTAATGCTGAGGCATTAGGTAATTGCTATGTAAAAGTGAAGCAATGAGGCTGAAGATTGATTACAGAATTAGATCAACTAACACCCAGATTACTTTAGCATGTTTGGAGTTCCCAGGGCAATATACATATTAATCTTGGGCCAAGACATAGCCATCCTACAAGTGAATGTAACTCATACTGCATAGTCTCATGACAAAATTTTACCCCAAAGGGGCTTCCAACCATCAGTGTTCCTACCGGGTGGAATAGCCAAAGTACTTTTTTTCCTCTATAAAATTAAGATTGTGCAATTTAAAATGAGAAACAGAGAATTTGTTCAGCTTTTTTTTTAAGAGCATGTTGAGAGTTAACAGAGTGAAGCTTGTAACATGGAT
Organism: Pygoscelis adeliae; assembly: GCF_000699105.1. Lineage (NCBI taxonomy): Eukaryota > Metazoa > Chordata > Aves > Sphenisciformes > Spheniscidae > Pygoscelis > Pygoscelis adeliae. Next base: position 4,575,772 of record NW_008825271.1, read on the forward strand.
AGCTTTGTATAATGCTTATAATGAGCACCATGCTATGGACATTGGAGGTCTTCTAGAAATCAATAATTATCGATGAGAAAAGTAATTATTTTCATTGCAATTATTAGGAGACTCGTGATGGTTTGCTTTGGTTCTGACCTTGATTGTTCATGCACTGAAATAAAAATTGCAGGTAATTCCTTTTTCCAGAAATGTTCATTTCTTGGTCAGCATCAAAGAGTGTAGGTAAGGGAAGCCCACCATGCAAAACACTGTTATTTTATTTCTCAGGAAGTATGAGTTTATCCTCTTGAGGCAACAAAAGGCCACACCATTGACTTAGGGTAATGCTTTTAAAAAATGGTTCTGTCCTTAAAATGCCTTCTGAAAGGTTTTGTTTTGCTTTATTCTTGAAGATACGAGGGCAGTTAGACACAGAGAGGACCTCACCTGATTGCAAGTGCTGTGGAGGGCAAAAAGAAGAAAGCTCTTTGCTCCTTGATCCTCAGCCAGCTAGCCCTAGGAGAAAGCAGCGCTGATGTTACGCAGCCCTGATTTATGGAGCTGGGAAAAGATTGCTTAGATCCTTTAGCAGCAGAGACCCCACACTACTCTGACCCTATCATCTGGAACGCCTTTTCCTGTAAATATACTTCCCCTCCATTTGTCACTGAGGAAAGTTTGAGTGTTGCCAGAGCAACAAGTAGCACAACATCACTATGTCATCTTCTGTGCTTCTGGTGAACTATCTAAATAAAGGTGTTCATAGAGAGCTCAAGAGAGCCCTTTAACTGATTGGTTTAATCAGGTATGGAGATTAAAAGTAGGTGTAGGGCTGCCTATCACACTGACAGTGCAATTCTCTACATCAATGGATTGCTGTCTCTTTACAGGACTGTCTGTCAATGGATATGTGTACAAAGAAGTCCATAGTGATTTGTTTATCTACTGATTCAGAACAGATGCTCAAATAGCACAACTTTCATGAAGGAGGAATTGATAAAGAGTGCAGCTGGGGTGTGGATGGTACAAGAAACTCCATCCATCGCTTTCCAAAAGGCACAATGAATGGCTTAATTGTTGCTACCAACAATTGTTGGCCATTTTATTTGCTATAGACCAAGTATGATACCACTAAGAGCCAAACTGGAGAAATACAGTGACAGGGGAGTCTCTTTTTTCCATTCACTTGGCTGCATTCACTGGACAGATTCCACTGGCTCTGTCTGGACTGAGACCTTCTACTATTGCTCACCTGCAAAGCCCACTTCTTGACCACCGTGAGGTCTTGAGCTGGCTAACATAGCTGTAAATAGGGAAGAAACAGCCCTGATAGTGAGGAAATAGTGTTAGTACAATATGCAATAAAAAGAGCAGTATTTCATATTGGGGAATTTTTGTAGGGCAATATGTAAAGGTATGGTCTTCTGAAAGAGCTGCCCATGGGAATACTTATCCTCATACCAGAGAGTTTCATTCAGTGCCTTGTGAATTTAATCTGTCCTCTTTTGTTGAACTGAGTTTGATGTGTCTTGTTTAATATCTTCCTCTGCTGCAAGGTTTATACTTAAGGCTATCTCTGGTGCAACCCTTTATGTAAGTTTGACTGCAGTACTGATATCTCTAGAGGACTTTTATAAAGTATTTGATTTTTATTATTTCTTGGAACAAAATATCTACCTGAATGGCGTTTCTGTTTTTATCTCTTTACATGTAACCACTCTTCTCTTTGTAATCATTGATTGAGGCTTGGTACATAGGAGAGGAGAAATCAGTCTTATGAATGGAGAAGAAAGGACTTTTCACAAAAGAAATGTGTGCATTATTTGGTCTCACCTAATCCCTTCTAGAGGTTTGTTCCATTCTCTTTGACAAAAAATTTTGTGCCCAAATCCAGGTGTATTTGTTATTCTATTCCTATAAATAGTAGATGTTATAGTGGTTTGTAGATGGAAAAGAAAAACATTTGGAATTTGACCCATTACCCGTTTTTACAATGAGGACACATCTTTACTTGGCATCAAAAGCTAGCATCCCAAAGCAGGCTTTCTTCAAATATTAGTACCCTGGCAGCAAAGAAGGCTAATGGTGTCCTGGGCTGCATTAGGAGAGGTATTGCCAGCAGGTCGAGGGAGGTGATCCTTCCCCTCTACTCAGCACTGGTGAGGCCACACCTGGAGTGCTGTGTCCAGTCCTGGGCTCCCCAGCACATGAGAGAGATGGACATACTGGAGAGTCCAGCAAAGGGCCATGAAGATGATGAAGGGATGGGACCTTTTCTGCTATGAGGAAGGGCTGAGAGCTGGCACTGTTCAGCTTGGAGAAGAGAAGGCTCGGGGAGGATCTCATCAACGTGTACAAATACCTGAAGGGAAGGTGTAAAGAGGATGGAGCCAGGCTCTTTTCAGTAGTGCCCAGTGACAGGGCAAGAGACAATGGGCACAAACTGAAACACAGGAGGTGCCATCTGAACATCAGGAAACAGTTTTTCACTGTGAGAGTGACTGAGCACTGGCATAGTTTGCCCAGAGAGGTTGTAGAGTCGCCATCCTTGGAGATATTCAAAACCTGACTGGACACATGGTCCTGGGCAACCGGCTCTAGGTGGCCCTGCTCGAGCAGGGGAATTGGACCAGATGACCTCCAGAGGATCCTTCCCCCCTGAGCCATTCTGTGGTTCTGTGATTCTGTAATTCTGTTAATAAGTGTCAAATATAAGACTAAACATAAATAGCTACAAATGTACTCTCATCAATACATCCTCAGTATAAAACCCCCATAAATTAGAGTATCGGTGGTATGCTACACAAACACTAGGAAAGGACAGAAAGAAAGCTGCCTATATCACATCAAAAATTCATCTCCCAAATAAGTATGCATCAGGACACAGTGAAGTTAGTGTACATATTCATGTGATTTTAAAAAAGACATTCTCTGGAATAAAACCTCTCCCTATTGTTTAGTGTTCAGGCTCCGACTCCAAAGCAGAAGATTTTAATGGTTCTCTGATAAAGGCACCAGAATTTTTATCATGCAAAGCAATCTGATTTTTCTTAGTCTTGTTCTCCGAAATAACTCAATGATTTTGGCTGAATTTTTTTTAACGAGGCAAACATCTAGCATGAAAAATTTTACCCCAGCCACTAAAGACTGTCAATCTATTAACTGCTGAAACCAGGGTCACTTAATCAAGAAATATGAAATTACCATGCTTACAGATGATACTATCAAAATGCACTAAAAATGCACAATTAACAACAAAATGCTGCTTTGGGCAGACATCATGGCATTCAGTACCTCCATGTAGCAAGGAGGTTCCTAAGTACAGCTGTAACAGGATTTCTTAGAAAAAATCTGAATGGTAATTCATTCTGTTGAGGATGGTATTAAATATCTCTGTGGGTTCTTCCCCTTCTAAAATGTGGTATTGGAACTCACTGTAAAGGCTGAGATTACTGTGGATGAGGAAGGAATTGAAAGGCAAAAAGATTGGTCCATACATCTTCAGTTTCATTTTTTGAAGCTACTGGGAAAAATTTAACTTTTTCCCCTCATTCAAAAGTTAAACAGATTTCTGAATCTGCAGAATATTTCCTCTACGGAGTGCCTGTGTCCTGTTTTTCTGAATTGCGCACATTGCCACTCTTGAATCCTCTGGAATATCAAGGGGTTCACATGTGTTTTGTTTTAGGCATCGTCATATCTAGGGATGCCAGTGGGATTGACTGCAAGATAAGCTTCCTTTCTGGCTGACTTGTGCTTTTTGCTGTCTTTAACCTGTCCTTAAAATGACCAAGAAATATAGCTTTAAAATAACTGCATTAATCCAAGCAATTGCTTAATTTTAGCAATTATATTGCAATTGTCATTGTCTCCTTCTGTGAGGTGTCTTTCAGCTTGAGCTTGAGTCAGAAAGCAACCAAGAGCAAACAACAATCCTTTCAAAGCAAGAAGTCTCCTTTAAATGTGCCACGTTGCTGATCTTGACAAGCACGCAGAAAAGCACAAGCGAATGCACAGAAATTGTCAAGGCCTGCTGTTCATCCAGACACTGGGTACTATGCAATATTGCCTCACAACAGATTTTGTTCCTTGCGTGCAAATAGAATCACAGTGTGCAAGCTATATTTTAATCCATGTCGTAGAAAGGGTCAACACAAAGGCCCTGGTAGAGCACTGGGTTGCAGTCAGGCAGCTGTGACTTTTAACAGAAATCAGGGAGCCCTTGCTCAAGGAATGAGGCAGCATATTCATGACTTTTAGAGCAATAAGAAGACTGAATGCTTAAAGAAGTGTTGTGGTTTTGGGTTTTTTTTAAATGACAGTTAAAAAAATAGACCAAAAAGCAGACTGAGATGGAACTGATTTCATATTACTATAAAAATATCATAGTGATGCTGGATCCAGGTTATAGAGATTTTAATTTTATTTCATTCTGCATATATTCAGAAAACCTTTACTAATTTAGATAGCATTGGTATTGCTTTTGCATATACATTTTTCTTTATTTATTTGCTTGAGATAGAATATACAATATCCCCAAACTTCTTTGCTGGCTAGGTATTATTTCAAAAGACTTTAAGTTCCTTCTCTCCAGTTAACATTTGCAAGAAATCTATCTAGACATTTTTGTTTGCAAATTAAAAAGATATAATTTAGTTGATTTTAGACTCACATTGAATAAAAAATTAAATGCCATATTTAGTTCTCAGTATTGTCCTTTGTACTTCCATATTAATTACAAGTAGGTTCTTATGTAGATTTTTCCCCATAACTTTACAGTTGCTATATAAACACACGATCTCATACAAATATTTTCTTACGGAGAATTTAAGTACGTGCAGAACTCATAACAAATATACATTTCTGAAGCATTTTAGCATTCCATGAATTCCATTTTTTTTCAAATCAGTGAGAGTGCATTGAACAGAACTCCATTCTTTCAGTATGCATTAGTTTAGTAGGTTTGCTTGAATTTTATAGACCATACAGAAATTTGTGATAGCATTGGTGCTTTCACTCTGCAGTGAGCCATTTGTCTATAGACTTGTTTGTTGTTCTTGCCTTTAATAAGAACCTTTGTATGCTCAGTCTGGTGATATTGTCTGTTACCCATTTTTACCCAGGTACTTATATGTGTGATTGACTGAAGAATTACTCTGGGATTATTTTGACCCCCAGTTCAGTTTTCTTAGGCTGCTATAAAATGGCACGACATAATTAAATCCAGACATGGGGGTGGTTTGGTTCTGATTACATGACAGCTTTAGCCATATGCTACTTGGATCAGGGGACTTTTATATTTTAATTGGGTTCTCCTGCATGGCTAAAGTTTGTAATGTCTTTTGATATTAACGTCTTCTTTAACTCTCCTACTGTTCAGAATGCCTCTATAACAGAGCTTTGCTTGAGAACTAGCATGGCCCTATTTTTATAGGGGAGTGGGTAATCACCAGGAACCTGACTTGAGAACACCTGGAATTCATTAAAATTCCCTCTTACTAGCCTGTTATATGAGGATACTGAAAACTTGGTCTGTCGTGTTTGCTTGCGGGCTTCTATAAGTACACATCACCATCTTTTAAAAGCATTTGTTCATTCAAATGGATGATTTCGACCTTTGTTGTGCCGCTGCATTTCCGTTTCAAATGTTTAAATTATTTAAGTGTTTCCACATGCTAGGTAACTAGCACACTTTCTCTAGGCTTGCTGGGTAGAAAGGGGGTGTAGAAGTAAGCTGGTTATAGCATTTTTCTTTGTATCCCACTCACTCTGATTCAGCAAGTAGGCAGATGACATAAAACACATGGGTAGTCTCATTCAAGGAGAGGTAAACTGCTGATCTACATTGGGAGTGGGGAGGGACACGGCACATCTGCACCGTGAAGCACAGACCACTCTGACCATTATTCAGGGTAAGTGTGTGTGTGTGTGAAGGGAGTTAATTCCTTTTAGTTCCTGAATAAATAAATCCATGGCTGACCTCATTGATGTGACAGTGAAATCAGCGGGAGTTCTCATATGCTTAAAAGGCAGGCACGTATTAAAGTGCTTTCTTTGAACCAAGGTCACTGCATTGCTAATCTGAGCATTTTTTCTGTGATGGGCAAATACCTCCTGGTCTCTGAGCACCCTTTGCTCTTGTTGATGCAGAGGTTTGGTTCTGTGCCAAAGAAGCAAATGGGGGATATTTACTGCTAAGTTCAAGATGAATAGGATTTATAATGGGAGCAGGAGCCACTGCTATCTTGAAGGCAGTCTTCTAGTTAATCATATCTATTTGTAGTATGACAGCAAGGTCTTCACAAAAGAGTTCTTTTGAATATCTCCCTTGAGTTCTTCTGTGTAAGCAGGGGCATCTCAGCCCACAGAGAAGTGTGAGGAACTAGGGAAGTGATTTCTTCTTCCCTGTGAACAAGCCCACATTGCGAAGGCCATACCTAATAAGGGAGATGGCGTGTTTTTTCATACCAATTTGTCTGTTCCAAAGATACCGCTGGAAATGTTTATACTGTTATCTAGAAAAGCATTCCTTGGAGACGAATCATCTTGTAATTTGGAATTAGGGTGGATGTGTGTATGCTGCTGGTGTCAGTGGCTCTTTTTGGAAGTACCTGACACTCTGAATATAGGTCTGCTCCAAAGCCAAAACATTTGTCCTTCTGAAATATTTTTGTGAACTCTAAAGCTAATCATAGCTAAGGGGTGTTTCAGCACTGTATGAAAAATCCCACTAGAAGTGCATGAATCATCCCTGAACAACAGTGGAATTTAAATGTTGTGGCTAGATTCATTCACAGAATTTAATAGAGAAATGCCTGTAGTGTAGTATAGCATGGTTCAAAGTAGCTTATAGCCAGCTTGGGCATAGAAGCCCAGTTATGGCTGCATGGTGTACAAGACAGGCTAATTTGCTTTGCTTCTTGACTGAGTTCTCTAGTACTTTAGCAGCACATATACTAGACAGCTATTTTAGAGCTAGCTTTGATATTTCTTGCTACCCTGCTGTTACAGTGCAGTCTAGACAAACCTTGAGGCTCAAAAACTATCAGACTACCAGACTGCCAGGTGAGATGGGACATTGAGGCCCTTAGTCTGCAAGTAAGGTAGAGCACACCTGAATGCAAATGAAAGGCATGTGCAAAGAGTAGTTTGTACTTGAAAGGTCTCCTCTGAGCTCTGTGGCAATTGGGGCCTGTGAACCACCTCTTACCAGGACACTGAACTCAAGGAAAATAGGGAGAAAACTTGCAGAGATGGAATTGAAGCGTGTAGGTTTACTGTGCTCTGCAACCCCAAAGTTAATCTTTACCCACAGTGCATGTATTTTTGGAGGTGCCTCTCCTTTTATTAGTATATTTGTGTTATGTTTGGAATGAGTGACCTTAGAAGTGGCAGGAAATTTTAAATAAAACTTATCCTGCCAAAGTAGTTATCCTGTTTATTGGCTTTCGAAGGATGTATTTCTCAAATCAATAATGAAAGTAGTAACGGTTTGTATGTCCAAAATGTCTTCAGTGAGGGCTTCAAAGCACTGTGAACGTATCCACACAGTACTCCTGTGAAATAGGTAAGACATAATGTTACCACTTTATAGAGGGGTATAAAAGGTGAAATCACTAGTCTGGATCTAACTAGAACACTGGTGATAGTCAGATAGGGTAGAAATAATATGACAGCTGTTGATGTACATCAGCTATATAACTCTTGTTTCTTTCCACACAGCTTCTAATGCTATAAGGTTTGTATTTTTGATTACAGTTACAGTTTTGTAATAGTCAGCTGCTTTTCCACTCCTGTGAAGTAGAGAAGCAAGTCTCTGTGTGCAATGTGGCGTTATTTACACTATTAAGTTCCAGGCAGGTATCTCTGTTTGATCTGATCCTTGGTGTGGTGTTACTGATGAGCTTGGAGGAGACATGACAAACCTTGAAGAGAGGCATATTCTGGATGGGGAGCTGACAGATTAGGGGGAGATCCTAGCAATCGTTCAGCAGTGCAGGAAGGAGTGGTTGTAAGCTTGACCTTTCTGTGTAGAGCGCCATGAAGAGCGAGGTGCTGACAGCAGTTGTTTCGCTAAGCCATTTGGAGCACAGGGATATTTCCTGTTGTCAGATGTGGCCTCCAGGGGTTAGACGCATCCCCAGAGCCTTTTCTGGCATTTGCTAGACCTCATGAGGCACCACCAAAGGGTTAAATAGTTCCACAGTATGTTGCTCGCTCTCTAATTAGGAAACGGTCCAAGAGCTCAAAGCTCAAAATGCACATGGTCTGACCTGGGACTAAGCCCAAGTTCCCATTGATTGCAGCCTCATACGTTAGTGTGCTGCATCTGCATGTGGTCTCTTCCCATTGCCATTTATGCCATTTGTTTTCCTTTTTTAAAGAAAAATGAAACAATTCATCTACAGAGTTTCACTTGTTTTGTCACTGTCCAAAGGCTTTCATTGCTTGAGCTTGTGTGCTTTCTGGGAATAACTTGTGACCCACTTTATGATTGAAACCAAGCCAGTAAAACATGACAAAAATCTTCTCACTCCACTCCATTCTGCAGCATCTGCGGCTGCTGCTGGAGAAGCAGGAGAGGTCTCCTCCCAGCAGAGGCGTAGATATGAACTGGTCAAGCTGAGCCTCAGGGGGCCTGAGGTTCCTTCTTGGCCCCCAAAGGAGAAGCAGAGGACAGGCAAAGTGGCATCCAGCTGGGATTGTGTTTTGAGAAGAAAGGGCAGAGTGAGGCTAGACTGAGGCCACAAAGAGGGAAAGGAAAAAAACAGTTTTACCAAGCGAAGAATAAACAGTAGAAGCCAGATGAATGGATGGTAATATGGAAGGGGACAGAGTCAAAATGTTACCCCATGGAGCCTGCAACCTAGGGAGTGGGCAAAATTAAGTTCTGGTGATTCATAACCCAAATACTTTCTGTTTTCAGATGCAGAAAACTTAAATGTTTCCTTTTTTTTGCCCGTCAGAATCTTTCCCCTACCTAATTTTTTTCCTAGGAAATCAAATTATTACTATGTTTTCAGAAACTTGCATTTCATTAAAATAAAGCCTCAGCTTCCTTTGAAAATACATTTCAATAAAACATTTTAGTGCTTGCTGGAAATCAAACAAGGGGTTACAGGAGCTTTTGGGACCTTCTGTTTAAGAGTGGCATGGTTTTGGGGCTCATAGTTTTAGGTCTCACCCCAGAATGGATGGTAGCTTCTGGGAATGACATCCAGCTTTCTGCTTATGAAAAAGAAGGTGGTGATTCTGGTCTCCACCTCTTTCCCGCTCCTGCTTCCGGCCACATGTGTTTACTCCTTCCCTCTGCTGGCTCTTGCGCTGTTTAACATGGCAGGGAGATGAGTCAGATCATTAACCTGTCTGAAAAACATATCCAGCAAGACAAATTTGGTCTGTGAGCTTTCACACCGTTACTGGAACATGTGTAAGGGAGGGGGCAAGCATGTGCAGCTGGAAATGGTGATGAGGAGAGGGGGCAGGATGACTTTTTTGGTAAAAGCTGTTAAATCAGCTTGGCCATCTCACTTAGCTGGTGCCTGGGTTGGTGCTGTTGGCAGTGCTGGTAACAATTTTCCTGCGTCGTACAAGGCTTAAGGACAAAGAGGCAGCTCCATCCTTGGCATAATTCTGTGAGTGGAGTCACAGGAGTTATACCCAGGGTGACTTTGTCTAAAGCGTGCCTTTTCAACATAGTGCACTAAATCAGCTCATTCTTGCTCTCTCTTTTGTTTCTTTATTTGTGGCTACACTGAATTAGCATCTTAAATAAATTGCCATGGGAATCAGAGATGCAATAGCTAGCTTGCTTTCTCTTGTGCATCTACAAACAGTCTTTTCACAGCAGTCTTTTCACAATCTCATGTACAGTGTTTGGGTACTTGATCCATATCCATCAAGGGCTTTTGATGCCTATCCTGTTCCGTAAATAATCTAACAGTGTAAGGTGCATAACATATAGTATATGGTTGATTGATAGAAAATTTCTAGCACATATAATTTATATATGCAGATGAAACATCTCTCTTTCTGGAGTGACTTGTTGCCTATTTATTGCTTCTTACTCTCATTCTGATACGTTATTTCTGTATTTTGTGACACGTAGATTGTAGAAAAGAAAGAAGAATAGATAACTTGATTTGATGAAGCAGGGCATTCTCTGCATAGAAGACAAGGTAAAAAAAGAGAGCTTTGTAGGAAGAGAGAAGGCTGAAAAGACAGGCCTTGTGATGAAGAGAGCTGTGGGAGCGGATCAATAAGAAAGGAGAAACTCTGAAAAGGCCTTGAAGCTCAGCACAAGAAAGCATGGCTTTCATGGGGATGTAGGCAATGTGGCTGGGGTACGGAACAAAAGATGACCTCAGTTGCTGAATTTTCTGTGGAGAGCAATGTAGGTACATTGGGAATAATATCCAGGCTCAGTAGTCAAAATAATTAAAGTAATCAAATACTGTGATCACATGGTGGATCTGGGCAGAGATTTACATGTTAAAAATAGTAGAGGAAGAGAGCTCTGGTAAAATAATGTTGTTAATGTGGATAGCACAGGGTTAACTAAGCAGGAAATCTGGATAAAAGTGTAGGCAGTGTAGGTTATATACTTGGGTGGCAGCTGATGGAGCCGTGCAATTGCACCAGAATCTCAGATATCATTGAAAAACGTGCCTAGTATGTCTCACTGTGAAGAAAAACTTGCAAACGTGACCCCAGCACATTGTGATGCAGCGATATGTGCCAGAACTCGCACGCAGCCTGTCAGCAGAAGCCTGAGAGCTGCGATATGCCTGCCCATCTGAACGAGGTGCTAACTTCAGCATCTGCTTCTGCAGGGGGCTCAGCTCCTTTACCAAAGCAGAGGGGGAGGGAAATGACTTGTGCCAAGACTATACAGTAATGAATGTAGTGTGATTGAACTGCTTTAATTTGCCCCCAGAAAAGGATCTTAAAATTAGGAGCTGTCAAGGTATTTAATACAGTATGCCTAAAACACAGGGTAAAATATGGGACCGGAGAAAAGCAGAAAGCTGAAAAACAGAAATGCATGCTTATAAATCATTGACACAAAAGTAGTACAGGAACCTGCACAAACAAATAGTAAAAGCTAGATAGAATATACAAGAAGTAGGATGCCTTCGGAGTGTGAAAGAGGAAGAAGTAGATGCTGGGAGAAGAATTAATCAGAAAGGTCAGAGAAAAAACAGTGAAAGCCAAAAAGATGGCATGTTTTTTACGGAGGATTTTAATTATTTCCAAAGCAGAAAAGGGCTCAAAGAGGCTGAGACTGAAGTACAAAGCATGATACTTATGCAGGGAGTTATTACAAGAGACTTGAAACTGATGTTGGTGGCAGACAGGCCTCACAGCCAAACTAGAGGCATAAGAAAGTAGGACAGAGCTGGGATGAAATGGGATCAGCAGCTGTAAGCAGGGTATTCAATTAACTAGGAACAATTCAAAAAACAAAGGAGAGAGGAACCTGGCGAGACAGGTGGGATCATAGATGGCTGAGGCAAGATCAGGAGGAGCTTAAATTTCAGGGAGTATTCACTCCATGCAATACCTCTTCTGTCTCTTTGTTAAGATCACTAAACTTACAGAGAAGTATTTGCTTCTGTGCTACATTATCTTTCCTTGAAATGATGGGGAGGGGGCGGGAACAGGGGGACAGGACAGGGTGGGCACAGTGTGGTGGTGAAGAGAGGGAAGACCCAACACCTCCACTTTTGACAGCAGTAAGTTGCTAGATCAGCTTGGTTGTCTCACAGAACCTTACCCTAAGGTGCCTGTGTTGTGACCGTGCTCTTTTGGGGAGATCAGGACCAAGAGAACAAGCGGTTAAGATGGAGGTGAAGAGAAGCAATCATAGGAGGATCAATGAAGGTTGGGGGGTCAGGTCAAGAAGGTCAGGGTAAGACATTTGTGACAGAGAAGTGAGAAACACCAGTGTCAGCAAACAAAGTGTGTTAGGAAGGATGAGAATAAGAAAAAGGGTGGAGAGAAGAAAAATCAGAGACTTTGCAAGTGAAACTTCTTTACAGTGAATATGGGCTAAACTTAATTCACAGGTTTTTTGTTAGTTTGTTTAATTGACCTGAAAGGAACAATGCACTGGGGATGCCTGTGAGTTTTCTAAAAGTGTTTGTATGAATACACAGCAAATATGTGCTGTTCCTGAAGTGACTGATTTTTTTTCCTTCCATCTTAAGCATTTTACTGCCTAACAGTAAACCGTCAAGCACTAGCTCTTCCTAGTCAGTCCCTCTTGTTCCCCTACTTAAGAATGAAACACAATATCTTGAACACCCAGAATGCGAAGAAGCTAATCATTGGCTTGCATTGTGGCTGGCAGGGCAGGCCCGCCTCTTTGGCTTGTGCTGACAAGCTGTTTATGTTTGTGCAAGGCCACCCTTTAACTCAGGCGCCTGATGGCCATAATGGGACCAACTGTCTGAATGCTGCAGGGAGCTAAATCTTCTGATCAGAGGCACAGTGAATTTCAGTCTCTAATACTCCTATGTGGACTCTATGGAACACTAGTAAGTAGCCTTCTGTCTCGTTGTGGCTTTTCTCATAAGACTAAGAGCATGTTTTAGCAAGGCAGGTAGGCGCTGTCATTCAGAGAGGCGGCTATTAATGTATTTTCCTCTGCCTGAAGTAAAAGAGCAGCTACTTTGTATGCACTGTCATGACTACAAGGACTAGACTATTTCAGTCTCAAATGAGACCTTCCTGGGAGGCAAGAGGAAGTTAATAGGGACACAACCCATTTAAAGTTGCCAGGTTATTTTTTTTTATATGACTTTAATTAATCTGCATCTAGTTCTCATTTTTAGCTGCGTGTCCAGTATTTGATCATCCATCCAGTCGTGTTTCAAACAGCAGCAGTTTTTGCAAGGTCATAAGTAGCGTTGTTCGGAAAAGCATGAAAGGGCTAGAAATGGGATACTATAAAATGAATGCTCCCCAAAATGCTGATAGGTGCTGTCATATTCTAAGATATACACGTAGCAGTAGAAAAAGTGAAGTCATGTTTTGACATTTCAGTCCTCTTTGCTGGCTGCTATTAGGAAATGTTCACAGCTCCACAAAGCAAAAGACTGCAGAGATGGAACGAGCCTGAGTTTTTGGGTCTTTAATATGTCCTTTCTAATGTTCAGAATTTTAAAGAAAATATTCCATGTTTGGACAGTATTCTTCAACTTAATCCTGCATTGCAAATATTGATGGATTTTTCACACTTCCTCTTTTACCCTTTACACCAGCAAAGAAAAACTTAATGTCCCTGTCAGAAGTGGATACCATGCAGAATCTCAGAACTAGTCTGCCCCTGAAGTTTTGGCAAGTCTGTGTCTAGATTTCATGTGGTAGCTGAGGAGCTCATCTATAGATCTGATTTTATAAATGAAGAAAATAAAGATATGACAGATTAAGTGACTTTGCCATGACCATAGAGCAAAGTAAGTGTCAGCACTCAAAGTCTATTACTGAGGTCACTGTACTATATTATTTATTTTTCTTCCTTTCATTTATTTTACAAAATCCTATCAGACAGTGTGATGAGTAATTTCTAGGGATGACTGTGTGCACCTCACAGGGTTCAGATTGGCTAAGAGAAGTACCTCATGATTTGGCTGCTTATCCAAACTACTCTGAGCTCAAAACTGGGTGGGAAGCCTCAGGCAGAGTGGGCTGCAGCAATATTTTTAGTTCTTCCTTCTTTTGGCATGGCTGGAAATGTCCCATATGGCAGTATGACAGCACTTCGATATTGCCAGGATGGTCCTTTCTCCAGGGTACTACTTCTTCAGCTCTCTTCTGAACCAGAAGTGCCAGGATCTCCAGAAAATTCAGCTCAGGCTTTGAGCTCAAGATACCTGGGGGAAAAAAAGAAGCTGTCACTGTAAGTAAGCATGTTCACTATGCATCTCTTTAAAATCACAGGAATAACCTTACTTCTAAGTTTCAATCAGATCTTTGTTAGCCTTGAGTCATGCCAAAAAAATAAAAGTAAATCTGAAGCAAGGCCTGATGCCGTGTTCTTTTCAGCTTGTCTAACTTGCCCTCTATGGATGTACCCAATAGGGGGATGCCCTGGGGGTTGTGCCCTTGTCTCTGCCATGCTCCTTGTGTTTTGGGGCTGTGCACAGCTTCTGCAGACAGCCCTGATGCTGTCTGAAGACCTTTGGCTCAACTCTCCTACTCATCTGTAATGCTTTTAAGGACTGCATCATTCAATGAGTCTTGAATTGCAGAGAGCCAGTCAAGCAATATTATCTGTGGGAAGCAGTGGCTGAGAGACAGTTAGACAGAAACTGGTCAAATTATGGGCAGCTATTGTACTTCGTACATTTTAACTAGATGGGTCTTGATGCTCACAGTTGTTCAGCTCTGAGACTGAGCCTCCTCTACAGCAGTACAGTGCATGCGTGGTAGTGTATGAACTACAGCTAATTACAGCAATAACTGCTTCTATGCCAGGCTGTGAACACAAGCCAGAGGTTTTCAGTCACTCTCTCTAACTAGCAGATAGATACTAAGCCTTGATTAGTAATGATGAAAATGAAATTGTTTTTTGTCTACAGATTAAGAAAGCAGGATCTCAGTACTTAAGTAACAATGAAAGCCATGAGATACACATTGGGCATAAATTCACACCTAGGAGTTTTTGCTGTGCTCTCTCAGTACATAGTTTGGAATAATCAATATGCTTACCACATTGTCTGTCTCTTGACTAAAGAAAGAACTCCCTTGTGCATCACAAGCTCAGCACAACATGGCTTGCTCTGTAGGGGCAGACTGTGCCTGTTTGATTTCCATCAGGGTAAACAGGCAGAAGATTAAAATTGATTTGTCTTCCTCCCAGAGAGATAATTTTCAAGATGTATTCACAGGGCTTGCTAAAACAGGGTGCTGAATCAACATCCTTCATAAAAAAAACTGACTACTCTGAACTGCATATGCTATAATTGTACTCTGATTCTGAGATGGTAGGCAGTTTGTGAAAACAAAATGATTTACTAATACTCATTAACTGACCTTTCAGATAGCCTGGGAAGCAGATAAGCATATCATCCTCAATCTACAAAAGAGGGAAATGAAATCTGCAAGAAAGCTGGAAATAGAACTAAGATCTGCTTCCCAGGGCTGTGTTTTTACTGCATTTCATTTTCTTCCACTGGCTCTGTAGGTGCACTGTGTGTTGACTGTGGGATCCTTTGCCAACATTTTCCTGTGGTTGAGTCTTTAGTCTGCAGGCACATTTGCAATATAGCTATTGTTCAGTTATTCAGCAGTTAATGGAAGGTATCAATTTGGGGTTGACTGAAACCCTGACCTCTTACCATGACCTCTTACCAGTACTTCCCAAATATACTTATGTTTACCAGATTACAAAGCCTGTAACATTGAATCCGATCTACTAGATTTCCCCTTCTTTGCCCTTGAGAATGTCAGAGCAGCTCCCAGAACTGATTGATCTCTTGGGAAAGAACAGCTCTCTAGATTAATAAGAGTTTTGAGTTACTGGAGCGTTAATTCCTGACACCGAGTATTTGAATTCTTAGTGAAAGCGGGAGGCTTTAAGGGTGCTTTTCATCTCAGGGATTCAGCTTATTAGCAGGCGCTCTGCTGATGTGTCCTATATGCTTGACACACATCAATTAAGGTTATGATAAGAGAGAGCCTGTGAGTAAAATACCACATGTGCCCCTCTCCCATCAGCTGTTTGAGTCTGACCAGAAAACTGAACTGCCAGGTAACAGGAAAAAGTCTGAGTGCCTGAAAGAAGCAGTGGCAGCCTTCTGTCAGGTTTGGATAGACTTCCTTGTAAAATCACTCACCACCAGTACTCAGGTCTCCATAGGGATAGAGGCTGAGATTTGCGAACAAGCCCTCCTGAGCCTCCTTGGATAAGTTGTCCTCTCTCTTAAATCCAAACCCTCTGACTAATATCCTCCATGCTAATATCCTCCACTTTCACCCACAGCTGTGAAAGCTTTTAAATCTTTCATTGTGGTTTTTTTTCCAGGTCCATTTTCCTAGGTATTAGACCCTTTTCTAGGTAAGGGATGTTGTTGCCGGTAAAGTGGAACATGCTGGTTGGTTCTAAAAAATGGAAAACGCTAAGCATGCAGCCTTTTCTATTAAAAAAGAAAAAGCAGCAGGGTTGTAGTACTCAGATCTCACTCATACATCAAGAGCAGAGGGTCTCCTTCTACTGTGTGCATTTTATTTTGGTGGTGTTACTCAGAGAAAACACTGCACTTAGGAAAGAAAACGATTGCAAGGCAGGTTATATGTGCAAAATTCACCCCAGCAGAATAGAGGAAGTTTCTCAACCAGGAATTTGCCACAGGGCCAGTTCTGTAGGGTGGCCTGCCTGAAATATAATAGAAAACACATATCAAGACAGAAAGAAAAGGGACCACTTCCTACCTTCCTTGCCTGTGGCAGAGAGTGAATTGCAGTGGCTAAGTGGTCTTCAGGTCTGTGCTGCCTTAAATCTCTATCTACCAGAGTCTACTGGTTTCTGTGACTTCTCTCCCTCCTGTCCGATACGCCCGGCCTCCCAGCTGGCCAGCAATGCTGAAAGAAACAAGCATCAGGGGCACACAGATACTTGTACTGGCTGTGCTCTGTTCCTATGCTGGGAAGATGTTCCCTTGGACTCCATAGGCAAACCCTAAGCTTTCTTCTTACTGGAGTCACTGGTTTACAGGAACAGGCTCTCTGCATTTCTGCATTGCTTTGATAGTGTGTAAAAGGCACAGTCTTGCAAACTACCTTCTTTTACGGTACATATAGGACTGCTATAAAATTAACTGCAGCCTCCAGATGGCCTACCCAGATTCCTCTCTCTAGCTCATCTCTCAGGCCCAGAAAGCAAATTGTATCCCAGTATGTGCTCAAGTAGGCAGGAAATATTATAGATGCCACGGCTCCTTCATCTACGAAGGAGCTTTTAAACATTTCAGTTTCCTTCCTTTTTGCCTGTGTAGCTGGGCCAAAGGTCTAAGAAAGCAGCAATTTAAGCTTGTAGTGTAAAATGTCCCTAATTGAGTGGATAGCTTGCTGTGTTCTGTCCTGCTTGCTGCTCTCTAAAAAAATTATCACGGCTGTCGTCAGCCTTTCCCTCTTATCACTGCTGGTTCACAGCATGTGAAACTGAGAAGCATAGTACCGTTAAGACTCACAGATTGCACTGCAGTTTGCCTCATGAAATCAAATCATACTGAGGCCTGCTTTCTTCCTGACCTCTTTCTCCTTACACAGCATCTTCAGTTGACACTTTACCTAATGCTCCCTAAGCTATAGTACAACCCCCTAATGTACCCTGACAGTCAGATGTTAATGTTTGTTATACTAATATCCTGGCATGGAATTCTGCAGGTCTTACTCTGGCAAAACTCCCGCTAACGGCAATAGGGGGACTGGTTACTTAAGGGCTGAAATAAGACTGTGAGAATTACAATCTTTTCTCGTATGTGTGGTTTAATTTCTGCTTCTGACTGGGATGCTTAACTTCAGAGCGGTATCTTTGGTCATCTTTTGAATTAGTTTTTGAATGTGTAAGAGCAAGTTGACAGGTATTTGATGAGGTTAATATTAACTCCGGCACTGCAGTGGCTGAACTTTCAGCATATTACAGTTTTCAGACATAGCCTTTGTGAGACCATCTGTCTATAGAAATCTGCTTCCTTCTCTCCGTTTTCCCCATCATTTCCTCCTGATACCCACTCTCCTGTATCACTTTGAAATCTATGCTTGACACTCATACACACTTTGGGACCCAGAGCTACATCAAAACATTTCCCTGGTTCACAGTGGCTATGGAAAATGTTATGCTGTCACACTCCAATACACAGACAGGAAAATGTGAGCCAGGGCTACTGTGGCTGTGACTGCAAAAAAGAGGATACAGGAGTGGGAAGAGACAATCATGTGGGTCAAAAGAGCAGGGGCAGCATTCTTATATATGTGTGCAGGTACCTAAATTAGGGTATTCTCAGTAGAGATGTCTTGTATTCCCACCTGCCCCAAAGCCCTGCACAGCCTCGAGCCTCTCAGCCTTTCACTCTGGCTTTTAGTGTCTCCTAGCCTGAGGCCACTCATCCTTAGACCCAGTCTCCAGCTCCTGCCAGAGCATCTAGCTCCTCCCTATGGTCCATGCCCCTCTGCCTCAACCACATAGTTCACAGCCTCTTCATCTTTCTGCCACAACTCCTCTCTGCCCATCCTAGAGATACCTTTTTTTCCCAGGCCTCCCAGATCCCATCCTCCTGAACCTCCCTGCTCCATACCATTTAAGATGCTTGTTTTCCCTGCCTCGCAGTCCTTAAAAGCTTCCCCAGAGCCCTTTGCTCTTTGCCATATTCTCTTCCTACTCTCAGACTTCTTCACTACAGTCCAGTGTTTGCAGTCTGAGAAACAGGGGGCTGTTTCTTCTCCCATAGAGTCTCGGGTTCTTCAGTGCAAAGATCTCAGCATACCTTCTTTTTCCTCTTTCTCATTGTACTTGAAGGCAGGGAAGTAGGACAGGTCCAGGGTAAACCAGGCACATACTAGCCCTTTGTATGCTGTAAGAATGGATAGCTCCAGGCAAGGTCAGAGAAAGACTAAGCCAAGAAATACATAAGCATGGTATATTTTTTAGAAAATGTAGCCCTTTCTATTTCTCTTGGCAGGCAAAGTGTCCAGTATTCAATACGTATCTTGTGAACCAACTTCAGGCCCAGAGCGGCTTTTGAACTGTTTGCTGTGATTCTTCATGTGCTCATTTCGTTGTGTTACTGGTCACATGGTAACATTTTTGATTCTTGGATGAATGATGTTTTCAAACAAAAAGAGGGATTTGGACACATTACTTTTGGTTCAGGACTTTTCATGAATGCAGCCATATGAAAATGTATTGCGTCAGTGTTTCCTGGATACTTACTTTTGAAAGAAAGATTACTTATGTGAATGAAAGTTTGTGAAAAACAGTAATACTGAGACATCACGATTTTATAGGAGCCAGGGCTGGTAGTTAATTTCTGAGAGTAGCAAACTATGATTCAGGGCAGTACAGAGCAGAAGCGTGAGCCTGGCACAAACTGAGCGTATGCCAGTGTTTAAGGGTCATGGTTGCCACAGAAGTGCGACTTAGAGCTTGAAGTGAGATTACAGTCAGGAGGATTGTGGGGCTTACCTGCTGTTTCACGGTATATTTTCATAAGCAGCTTGAGCATTTGGCTCGCAGCCTTCATTCTTCCCCTGCTCTGGTCCATAACACCCCACGTCTGTGTCAGCTGCAGCACTCAGTGGACCCCTGTGAGCTAATTCACCTCATTCACCTTGCAGAAAATTGATGCATTTTGTCATGGGTCAATTTTCAGTCAGGCGATGAACTGTATCTGTTCACTGGGAGTCCAACAAGCACCTCAGTGCAAGGTAAGAAGTGGGAGCGTACAGCCAGAGGGGGAAAGGGAACCTTTGAAAACAGTCTAATGTTTGTCTTTTGAAAGTACATCCTTCCAATATTTGACTTTCCCTGATGAAAACCACTGGGACATAAGCATTGCATGCTGTTTGCCGTCTTGTTCCTTAAAGAATACAAAGTATCCAGCCATTAACTCCTGTACTGCGGGCTTCAGGGTGGGAAAAAGGGACCACCATTCCAGCTCACTTACAAAGGAAAAGGCTGCATGTCTCTGTCACCAAAGTGGTCAGAATGAGATCATGTGCCCCAGGCAAGCCCAGATCCCTGCAGTCACAGATGTTAGTGAGAGTTGATGGGAAAAAGTGGCTTAGTGCTATGCTTATTCTCCCTTTTTTCTGGCGATAGCCAGGGGCTACTGCAGGCTGTAGTGAAAACAGCAGCGGCCGTGCGGCTTCTCCAATGATGACATCAAGGTTATAATGCATTATGTTTTTGTCTGAGCTGCATATTTTCTTTCTGTGAAAAAGAAATGATACATTATAAAGCAAAATACATACATTATAAAGCAAGATACCAAAAGCACTGAAACAGCCCAATCCTCATCTAACGGTAGGAGCAGGCTGCAAAGGATTATCACACTATATTATCTCTTTGAAAGATCAGCTGACAATTATGTGCCTTTCTGGAGGGGGACAGGCTTTTGCCAAACTCAAGTCACCGGGCACCAAGCTGAAGGACTAAAATAAAATACGTAGTAAGTGAGGCCAGACCAGCTGACTACAAGCTTACCATCTGAACCCAGATCCAAGATATTCCATGTGCTGGCTTTAAAATGCTGGTGGTAAAATGGTTTATAATATCACAGCTAATTCGTCTTTAAAAAATGGGTTATTGTCAGTGCCAAAATCTACCGTATTTTATTTCATCAACAGTGAGTGAACTGAAGCTTCACCTTGAATTCCTCCAAGGGTAGATTTGTCTCACTTTATCAGACTTGTGGTTTTTCAGTCTGTATAAAGCCTGCCAGCTTGTTTGCATCAGAAGATTGATCTAGGACTTAAACTATGACTGACTAGAAATCTGCATAAACATATTTAAAATCCTACACCAAGTAGTCTACTGCTAAAATGAAAGGTGAACACATAGCTGTGGTGCACCCCTGGCTTGTTAATCTGCCATCCTGAGCTTCTATCATTCAGGCAATTTTACAGATTGAAATTAAATGGCAAGGTGCATCCTCCACCAAACCCAGACCTGTCACCTGTCACTTTCTCAGTATTCAAACTGCAAAAGAACAGGGTGGAAAACAGGTTGCTTTCATCTATACCTTTGCAATTCAGCGATCCCAATACAACCACACTAGACTAGATGGGAGCAGAATCCAGGCCAAGAGAGATACATATTCTGCCACCTACTGTGCATCACAACCTGTCTGTCACTGGCTGAGGGGGGGCACTTTTTCCTTGCTTCAATGAACATGCAATGAGGTTTAAAAAAACCTTTCAAGAATCTATGTACAAAGCTGCATGTAAGCAGTATAATCAATATCTAAGCTGCATCCTTCTCCGCTGTTGTCCTACTACCATTGCTAACATAGTTGATCTTGGTGAAAAATTGGGCTTGTTTTCTACTTACATGGAAAATAACAGCATTGTTTTGTAGCTGGCATTTGAAAACATCCTAAATGGAAGCTGCCATTTTTCTGAGAAGGCAAATTGCTCCTAACAAGTTGTTTTCCCTATCTGATCTGTTCTTTGTTGAAGTCTTTCCTATATGAAGCTTTCTACAGGAAATTTTCTCTCACCATCAAACTGATTAGTATCTTCCATCTCCGTTTCTCCAGAAAACTAACATCCCTGTGCTAGATAGGAACATGGTGCTTGACTGCCTTAAAGTTCATGGAGACAGAGTGTGAGAAACTGGGCATCAAATGATGCCTTAATAATATCCAGGGAACAGTTGTGTATGCAACAGTGAGGGGGCACACAGCCATCCTGCCTGGAGGCCAGGAGCCATCTATGAACAGTAGGATGCTGGTAGGCCACGTGGATGAGATGAAGGAGGAAATGAAGAACAGAAAAGAAGGGAGAAAAAGATGACAAATAAGAATGATCCCTGGAGGCTGGAAAACGAAAAGTCATTTAAAATCAGTCTTCTATTTCTGAATTTTGAATTTTCTTGAAGTTTTCTTACACAATTGTTATTTGTGAAAGCAGCCTTTGATGTAAATGGACTAGAGTGTTTTTCTGAGACAAGAAGTATATTGAAGAGTACCTGAGAGATCAGTGCAAATTAATGCATTTACTCCTCAGGGGGAAAAAACATTCAGTCAGCATGAGCATCACAAACTGAAAGTGGTTATTTCCACCCACTGTCCACTTTAACACCATGTCTCACCAAAAAAAGAGTTCTTATTCCAAAGATAACAACCATTCAACTCTTGTACTGTGACAGTACAGTGGGGAAGAGAGCCTCCATGTCTAGAAAACCACACAAGGGCTACTCTGCTGTACCCCATGAAATAATTTCTGGCTCCAAACCTGGAAGTCTGCTCTACCAGGATCAAGTCCTTTGATTTCATGGAAAATATCAGTCCCGATAAAAACAAGATGTAGTCAGTTCACCCCACTTGTTTACTAAGTGGGAGAAGAATAACTCAACTGTTAACAAACCTCGTTTACTGCTGTTTCAAAAAATAAAATTATTTGCTTCAATTGACGTCTGTGCATTTCAAGTGTTTTGCTGCTTACTACCTTGATGGGAGGACAGAACAGAAGAGAGTAAAAATGCTAGAATGCAGGCCAAAGATGCACAACTGTGGTAGCAGCTGAGCAGTAGGGCACATGAAATCTGTTCTCATGTACCTCTTGTTTGTGTGGGGTGTTCTGGTGTCTAATAATATGACTGAGCTCGTGTAGCCTTTTACATTGGATCACGAGATTGTATTTCACTCATCTGGAGGGCTGCCTCTTTTCACAAAAGCTGTAGGAATATAATACCTTTGAGATCTCTAGCATTCTACCTGATTTGACTGAAATTACTCAATGGGTTATACAACTATTGGAAGAAATTGTGACAGCACAGGCCAAAATACACGTAAAGAAAACTCGTTCATAATTTTCTCCTTTGCTTCTACTGATTAGAGAATCTTGGGTTTGTTTGTTTGTTTGTTTGTTTTAATAATTCAACTGCTTTTGACATTAACAGTCCAGTCATGTCAATCCTGGATCCAGGTACAAGATGAGTAGACAATCAGCACAATCCTAATTGTGCAAAGACGAAAAACTGAGCAAGGGACAAGGCTCAGGACTTTTAGGCAGAGTGTTTACAATGGTGTTTTTATTTTGTTAATGACTCACTGTGCTGATTCACCCATGCTTTAGTGAAAGCTGCCTCGTTTAGAGATTCTCACTGCTCAAAGAGTAAGATTATTTCCAGTAGAAAAGATTGCAAAAGTCTTCTGGCAAAACTAAAGACTAAATAAAACTTGATATTTTAAAGTAAAAGACCATGCAGATAACTTTAGTTTTAAGCAATGGCAAAACTTTTTTTATCCACCATAAAATTGTTTTTGTAATTTTTTATTGGGAAGCCAATGTTTTTCAGTACTGACTCAAAAGCCTTGAGGTATCCAAAAATATAGGTGACCCCTCAAGCCTCTGGTACCTGAATTTAATCAGGGCAGTAGACTTTTAAATAGCTGAAAATAGGGACTGAAAGTGACTTAGGAGCTTCAAGTCATGGACTTTCACTGGGTGCTTTTCAAAATTTTGCTTGTGATACTTTCGGTAAAATGTTCATTCTTGTAATTAATGGATCATTTCACCCCAGAGGTTCTCTATCAAGCAACTGTCCACTGACTCTGAGAGTTGCCTTATTAGAGGAGAAAAAAACCAAAACAAAACAGAACCTCCCAACACAATAGACTTGCTTCCCACCTGGAAACATTTAGAGGATGTAAGTGGATCAGCATTCACTTCGCTGTTTATAAAACCCAGATTGTTGTAAATGACTTGCTAAACTGTTGAACTATTTCAAGTAATGCGCTGGATTCCCCA
>NW_008825271.1:4599305-4642696 GCF_000699105.1 Pygoscelis adeliae
CACGGGGAGGGAGAACCCAGCTGCCACCTTCCTGAGTGGTGAGTGGTGCTCTCGGCTGCTGGGGGCTGCCTGGGGGAGCAGTCAGTCATCTGCAGGCGGGAGACCATCCCGGCATGGGGCTGGCTGTTTATTTTCAAAGCCTTTGTACCTCAGGTTACTTGTAAGGCTGATGCTTGGGGAGTTCTGCTAAAACCGGACTGTATATGTTCCCTGGTTTGTCTGTAATTTGCGGCTTATGAAAACCAGATGGATTACTCTGTGCTCTGCAAGTTAGGGTAGGGATGGGAGCTTCCGACATAAAAGCAGCTTTTACAGAAAACACTGAGTTAAGAAGATTCAAGCTCGAGCTAGATTGCTTCTTCCCTCCCCCCCTTTTGTCTATTTTTACTGCATCATTGGTATGTGTCCAAGGAAAGTCGGCCATATCATTCGGAAATACAAGGGGATAAACTTTTGACTGTCGGATCTCTTCAGGCTGAGAGACTCCAGAGTAAATGAACTGGGAGAGAGAGAATTAAAAGGAGAGATTTCTTTAGGTGAACTTTTTTGGTTGTCTGCTCTGCCAACAGCAGTGTAAAATAACGAAGAAACTGCAGCAGTCCTTTCCCACTGTCTTTCTAAACAATGTAAGTTACCCTTTCACGCTCATCTCTAACTGTCCGTGTGCTTTTTCTGCTTTTGAGTATTTTGTGAGAGCAGTGGTTTTACAGCGACTGAGCCCTTGCCAGGAGCTCTGCTGTGTGAATGAGTGAATTGCTTTGTCTTTCTTCCTCTTCTTTAAGTCAGGGCGGTAGCGGGGAATCCGAGCAGTTTGACACCACCTTTCTTTGACAGTCGTGCTAGCTTGACTTTAGACGGCTGTCGAAACCTTTAAACCTTTTCGGCGTTTGTGCAGAAATTTGTGTGTAGTTGGCAAAAGACAATAGCAAATGTTTTGATTGAACTACGTGTGTCAGGCTTGCTGTAAGAGCAGGCGTTTCAAAGGGGATTGTGTGATGCTGCGTAAACAGGACAGGATGTGACAAGGGAAAACAAATGTTTCCTGCTCTTTAATATTTAAAAGAAATAATTGAAACAGAGCCAAGAAGTTTGCCTAGGAAAGAAATAGTGATGTTTCTTCAAAGCAAAATAACGACTCTGTAAATCTGAGAGGACAATGCCAAGGTCTAATTAGGAGAGAGAATTTACTTTTCACAGGTGTTCAGTTTTTTGAAGTTGGCAGTTGGCATTAATGTTGCCATATTCTGTTGTTGTGCTTTTGTGAAGAGTAATTTGAGCCATTACCTGGTGCGTAGCTCTCCGTAGGTTACTTATGTTGGTTGATTTCCCCCCTTTCAGTTTATTTTACTATTTTCAAAATGCAGTCTAGGCAGACTGTCAGGCAGATTGATAGGTTTAAGTAAAAACAAGGAGTTATCATGACACTGTACCAGGTAATATACCAAGGATAAGACAAAAATCACCCTGAACTCAAACATTCATTAGGCCAAAACAATTGCATAAATGTTCATTTATATGGGGACAAATAAGAGAATTGTGGTGAAAGTACAATGACTAAATAAATATTTCTTAGGTAAGGATGTGGCATAAGAAAAGTTGCTTTCTGTTCCAGCCTTGGATTTTTTGTCTTTGAGGGCAATGGATTTATCACCTGGATAACTGTTCTGTGGCCAACTATTGTGATTTAATCATCAGAAGTTTTTTTTCTTAACTTTCCACATTGTGGCTTATGTGAGAACTGAAATTAAATTGACTAGCAATACTAATGAGAGCCTCTAGACAATGTGAATATTTGGAATAAACTTGGGAATGTAAACTGTAGGGTTTGAAAAGCATATTAAAAGGTTTGGATTGTTAAAATCTGTATAAACTTGTTTATTTTAAAGCTAGTCCCATAATTATCTGGAGGATGGACTCATGATATCTAAAGCCTGGAGTGGTTATAGAGAGAAGGTACCAGGAAGCTACTGTACTGCATCGTCCTGCTAGAAAACAAAGCCAGCAGAAAGAGGAGGTTAGTCCCTGTTTCCAGAGAATTTTTGGGGGGGAATCATTCTGTTGGCTGCTGACAAAATGAAATAAGGCTTCTGTGCTTTGGCCCTCATCCAAAACCGCTTACCATAAACCAAAGGCTTCCTCAAACTTCTCAGCAAAGCATTTGACAAACTTGAGTTGTGAAGAAGAAACTCCCTGGTCTGATCTGGACCTGCAATACCCACAGTTTGGCTATAAAGAACAGCTTGGGGTTTTCTTCATTGAGGGCTCATTTCAGTCCTTGAGATTCATCCTTTTTCATGAGAAATAGCTTGGATACACCTTTAATACACCATGGCTTTCCTCAGGGAGAAGGCTAAACAGAACTTCTTTGTTGCTTCAAGCAGCACCACTAACATGTGCTCCTTGAGGGCCAGAAGGAAACATGAAGTGGGTTTTATGACAGAACCAATTCTAGATTTGATTATAGGGTTTCTGGGAAGAAGGACAAATTAAAATCATGGAAACATTTATTTCAGACAACTGGGAAAAATCTTTTGGCTTCTTTGTGTAATTCGTAAAGGGAGACAGCAAAGGTATCATGCCAGGTACAGAATAAAAATCAGAAGTATATATATGTTTAATGCCTTTTTTGGGGGGGATCTTAAATGTTTGTCTTTTTCATGGAAGTTATTTTCCATGTACTAACTAGAATATAAGAGTTCAGTGAAATCTTGGTTTTGAGGCTAGGTTTGAGACAAGCAGTGTCCATGGCCTGACAGCACGTGCAAGTGCTGTCTGAATTCTGCTATGTCCAGCAGCATGCACAGTGTTTGGAAAATTAGACCTTAGCTGGACAAAGATGGCAATACTGCTGGGGGATTTCCCCAGCCCATGATAGTATTCTTTCTCTGGCAATCCCAGTTTTATGTTGAAGGTCAGGTTGTTTACTGGAAAATCCCAGATAATTGGTGCTTGAAGCCATCGTGAAAACATGCTAGGCCTGTCTTTGCCTGATAATGGAATTTCGTTAATTCATAACAAAACTAGGATTTGGGCAGCTTATATAAACACAGCGATCCTCCTCATGCCTTTGAGGAAAACTGAGGAATTAAATGAACTGAAAAGGTTTTGGGTGTCCTAATGCAGAGAACAAAGTGGTGTGCATTACTATAGTGAAGCTGAAAATTTAATCAACTGCATAAAGTATTAAACATACACAGTTTTGCAGAAACATATAATACTGTGTCTAGACACATGAACTATTTATACAAAACCAAAGACACAGTGTACGGTGGGTTAGGATAAATCCTTGAGCCAAATGTAAAAGAATTGGATTTGATCAGTTGGCAAGCATATTGTCTCATCAAAATTAAATATGCCTGAGGGTACAAGTGTAGCTAGTTTGAACTATTTGTTTATATACAGCAGCAAACATATATATTACTCCAAATAATAAATTCAGTTTATAAAGAATGATCCTTAATACAATTGCATTATAGAAGGGAATAGCTTTTCAGATTTAAATAGTTGTTTTCAGGACAGTGCAATATTCTGTATTATAAAGAGCCATTAATTCCAAAGAATCTACAAATGCGCTGAAAACTCCAACACAGTGTTTTTCCACCTTTTTTTAATATTTTTTGAGCCCTAAAAATTTTCTCCTGGAATTTTGCCCATCCATATTTTGCAGGATAACATATATGAACTTGCTTTTTTTAGTCAGCTTTCAGGGACCATGTTGAAGTTCAGTGAGTGTCAGATTGAAATCCACTATTGCAGATCCTACACTTGGCTGACACCTTCAACCAAAATTAGATACGCTATTTCCAGAGACTGCAGGTTGTGTTTATGTTATTGCTGATGTTTGTGGGTGGAAAAAAAAGGGGGAATGGGGGGAAGCTAACCATGCATGACACGAGTTGTTAAGAAAACAAGACTCTGAAACAAAATCAATATTTATTGAAAGGAATAAATGTTGGAAAGGAAATAATGATTGTTTGGAGGTTTCTAAAATACTGAAGGGAGAAGAACAGGGCTTAGCATTCACATAAATAGACTTCACCTCTCTATACATGCATTTTCGATAGGTTACTTTTTAAGACACACTTGCTTCTGTTAGAATTGGGCCTGCTCTTGTATTTGTTATGTGACATGAACGGATTGGAGGCAGTCCCTTGGTGTGCTGTAAGGTTTATGCTAACACGTGCCTGTAATGGAAAGAGCTGCTTGGTTGCAAACACTTAGCAAAAGCGATTTGGAAGAATTCCTGTTTTGTGAGAAATTGTGCAAGATTTCTTTCTCTTCCTCTTTATTTTTGATCAACTGGAATAAAGTTCACCTACCACTGAAGAAAACTCAGGTTGACCTTTGAAGAGATGAAAATGGCATTTCATGTCAAGCTTTCTGAATTGTTTTAATTTTATAAAGACCAGGGTTTATTTCTGTGGTTTAAATAACTAAATATTTATTGTATAAATTGCAACATTAAAGACATTTGTCTTTGCTTTCTACCATAGATTCTCTAGGCATTTTCTGTCACAGAATCTGTAGACATGTCTTGGCATTGCATGTCGTTCCTTCTAATAATTGGGGTGGTTGGCTATATTTGGATTGGGCATTGTTTATTTTAAAAGGTGAATTTAGCTGGAAGTGAGTAGTTTAGTTTGATCACAGGAATAGCGGTTTGTAACTGGAATAGCATGAAGGGAAATAAATGACGTAACATGCCACTCTAATGTACTGTGCGGGGACAGCCAAGGATCTAGTCAGCTGAGCAACCTGCTGGCAACCAGGCAGCCTTCCCACTTGCCAGCTGGACTTTAGGGCAATAACTCAAAGCAAATCCCATTCAAAAGGAAGAATTGAAATAGCAATTGGAATATAGTTCTTGAGGTGCCGAACAGAGAGCGTGGCAGGTAGATGTTGGCTGGCTCCATCCATCTTGCTACTAGTTAGTTGCATGAGGGTTAAAAGAGGCACAGCTAAATTAAGAAGGAGACTAATCATAGACATGTGAAAAATGTTAGCAGCATGTATTCTGGCACTTCTTACATTACATGGTGATCCTGTTAACACAAGCATCAAAATATACCCTGTATAGCTGGACTGCTACAATAGTTTACAAAGAAACTGCTGCCAGAATGGCTACGATGGTTTACAGTTAGATATTAAATCTAGGCTGTAATAACCTTAAGAATAAGCCCTGCCACTAGGAGAAGACAAATGACCTAAAATGTACTGTAATCATATATACCCTAAATGTTCCCCTGCGGTTTTACTGGACAACTCTGCTTTTCATGGTCAGCACTTTTGCTCACGTGTAAAAGTATTATTTGTTCTCTCTCACTTTAAAACCTTCTGAATATTAGAAGTTTTGGATGCATTTTAGGAGCAATTAATTAGGTGGATGGTGATCTTCAGGCCTTATGCCAGGCTGGAGGCGCTATGTGAAAGAAACATAAAGATTGGAGTAGATGCAATTACTTTTGATCCGGTTTTAAATGCAGTTCAGCGATCTGCCTGCTCCTAATCCAGTATGGATTTATTTGTCTTAGTGTTATTAGTCTGCCTAAACATGTGTATGATCAGTTTATTTCTGGGTGACTTTCTGTTCTTTTGTCATGGAAAGCTTTGTTCTGTGCTACCATGAGCTTCTGTTCTTGATTTTTTTTTTTTTTTAATTTCAATCCTGGAAACGTAGAGTGACAATTACCTCTTTTGCTGGTGGTGGTTTTTTTGTTTGTTTGTTTGTTTTATGGGTGTTGAATTCTAGGTTTGAGGATATCCCTTCATTGAACTTGTAATTTGGAAAATTGTCATGTGTGGAATGATGACTTGAAAAAGTGAAAGTCTCTGCAAAGATTTATACTGTGCCTGCCTCCTTCTACATCAACGTTTAGTAGAACTTGGTAATTTGTGAGCTTGAAGGTGTGTGGTATCTACCAGTGTGTTTTGTGAAGCGCATTTGCAAGGAAAGAGCAGTGGCCAGATAATTCTGAGCTACATAACTCTGACTAGTATGAAAATATAAACGTGCAAAGATGGTCCTGCACCTTGTGCAGAACAAAAACACTCCAAAGCAGTGATGGAATCTTGAGCAAACGCACTTGACACAATTACTTACAGAACAACAAAAAAAAAAAGATTGCACTCAAAAGATTCTGTTGAACTTGGAAATGCTCTTGAAAAGATCCCAACAATTATGTTTTTGTGTGCCTCAATGCATTAATCTCTATAGTGGTCCTTGGAGAGACTTAGTATTGGCCCATGATCTACATTATTAGAGAACTTGCATACTCTGAGAAACAGGACTTCCAAAAGAGCGGATGCCACCAGGTTCAATGATGCCAGGTGTCTTCAAGGCCACCCTGGTTCTTCTGTAAATATTCTGTAAATGCTGTAAATCAGGCTGCTTACAAATTCCTCAGCAACTAAAATGACCCCCAGGAATGAAAACTCAGGACTGAGGAACAAGCCTTTTACAGCATACGTAAACTGTTCAAGAGGAAAAGCTGCCATGGTTTGTCTGCATTTGCACAGTATTTTTTTTCTTCTTTTTCCTGTGAGGAAACAGTATTCATGAAATACCCTTCTACAACTTTCTCTCCTGTCATCCCTGTATTGGTGGAAGTGTTAATGTAAACCTTCAGGGACTAACTCCCACGAGATAAGCTTCTGCAGGTGGTTTTTTTCTTGTTATCTTGAAAGCAGATTTAATTTGATATTTAGAGCTCAAGTAATTGCACTGTACTGGAGTTGGGAAACCTAGGGCCCAAAAATCTGGTAGAGCCACAGCCTAATTTCATACCATCTGAGGTTTTTTTGTCCTGAGTGTTACTCTGAGACAATACTATGATATGGGTTAGTGTGTGGTCTTCCCAATGTGCTTGAAAGGCTTTCTGGACCCTCCACAAAGAACAGGCCCTTCTCTTATTACCTAATTCTTAGTCTCCTTTGTGTGCTCTTGGGAACAACTGATCTTTCTGCATCTCAGCTCAGAAAACATTTTATAGTGAAGAGATAAAATAAAGTGTTGCACCGTGAAGATTTCATATTTATCAAATATGCAGTGGTAATTTTTTTCCTTGCATCTAAAATAGCTGGAAATAAATTTTGATTGTGAAATACAAACATGTTCTGAGATATTTCATTACTAATTAAAGATGAATAATTTTCCATTCATTCACAAATGTAATCTTTTACTTAAAATCTCTCAGTGGAGATAAGTGCAATCCTTTATTACACAGAAAACAGAAGACAGTATGTAACAGAGGACTGTTTTCTAAGAACTGCGCTACATGTTCCGTGTAGGCAGAGAACCCCCTCATCCCTTAGCTTCCTCATTCTAATTAGCTTTTTCACTATTCTGTCCTACAAAAAATAAAAAAACCCCAGACTAAACTAGTGCATGCAAAAATGTTTGTATATAATAAGGTGAATTTGCAAAAAATAAGTGAGTAGTTCCACTTCTTGTGCTTGCAAAGTCCAAAATTTTTGTTTGTCATCAGAAGCTGACACATTGCACAGTCTTGAATACAAGTAAGTAGAAGAGCAGGAAGGCTTCTTCCCATATTTAACTTTTGGGGCGGATTTTTATCTGTGCTCCTGAATGGTGGCCTTTACCCTCTGAACAATTATTATTTCACCTCTGGGATGTGCTCTTGCAGAAGGCCTGCTCTGGAGGCGTGCACTCTCTGGAGGGACCTCTGTTGAGGGAGGTGGACAACTTTTAAACTTCTAAATGAGGAGAACCAGGATAGCGATCAAGGCATGATTTCCCCAAGCTCTATGGCATTGCTTTTAGAATAATACAGAGTTCCTCAGCAGAGAAACAAGATGAATGTCACTCTTAAGGAAATATCACTAGAAGTCTCTTTTTCTTAAGGATAAAGTAAATTTGAACAGGTAGAAGGAAGTGGGGAGAAATGCTGGGTTAGTATTGTATTCACTATGAAAGAGTTCTCTGCTTGGGGTGATGACTAGTCAGTCTCCGTTGTTGTGTGCCTTGTTTGTATGACTTAGAAATGGGTGTGCATGCTAAAGGTACTCTGTGGCCCTGGGTGGCATTCTTCATGCACCAGGAGTGTATTAAGGCAGCTGTCTGATGGATTCATTTCACCTGACATCCCTAAACAGCAGGGCTCTGCAAAGTGATAAAAACAGCCCTGTGGAGCCATTATTGTCCATTAACTATGCCAAAAGGGAGTGGCTACTTAGTTCCTGTGATGTCTACACTGAGTATTTTGAAGGTTTATCTGGGTCAAATCAAAAGTAAATCTAGCATAGCCTTATAATTTGCATGGTGGCTGACAGTGGATACCTACAGAAGGGCGTAAGAATAGATCAGACGTATCATGGTACTCTCCAGAATGCTCTTGCATCTTCAATGATTTGGCCTTCCAGTTCTGCTTCTGGTAGAGGTGATGTCTTTGTATTTTAAAATCTTTAATCAATTTATCCACCATGAATTTGTCCTTCTCTCCTGGAATGCCTGTAAAATATTAACAACTATAGCATCCTGGGCAATGGGTTTCACGGCTCACAGGATGAAGGAGTATCCAACACATTACTGGTAGCCTAAAAGAGGTTTCTCATCTGTGGCCAATAAAAAGGAAGAGTAAAAAGCAACAAATATAAATTGTGAATAAAAAATACATTGTGAATAAAATTTAACTCTGCATGCTCCACTTACCAAAAACCTAGTGACTGCTGTTTCATCAGACTTCCAAAAGCATTTAAGTTATTTGCAATACATCCTAACAGCCCCTCACTGCAGTATCTGTGAGAGAGAAGTTGTTCAGTACCCAAGATTAGTGCAGAGTCTCTATGGCCTATTTGTAACTGGTTTTCCACTAGGCTTTCTCAATTCCTTTTAACAGCAGTGCCTAGAGCTGGTTCCTTTACACACACCTCTAACAGGTTTTGTTGTTTGCTATGTATAACCTGTATCAATAACAGCATGGTACATCTTGTCACAGTCGTCGCAAAGACTACTTCTAAAGCATCAGGCAGTTCTTATATCTGCTCATAGAGTTTGGAAAAGGAAGAGGATGCTTAGATCTGCTCCTGGTCTCTGACTGCAAAAGACTCAGGCTATATAAGCTACTATCTTGCACCTATTTACCAAAATAGCCCTTACCCAAATTAATGGCTTACTATGAAAACTTATTTCGTAGTGTGGAAAGGTAGTTAATGTCACAGATACAGTTAAATGACAATAGTTGAATTGTGCAAGGCATTAAGACATGGGCTACCTATGCTTGCACAGGATCTGTGTTCTGTGTAGCTGGTGCCTATCACAGTGGAATTCTGGTACTCTGAAGAGATTTCCAGGTGCCATCACAAGCCAAATGATAATGTGGCTGATTTAAGACAATATTGTTCTTAGCTGTCCTGATGCCAGCGTTTTTTCCAAGTACTTTTTTTATTTAAAAATACAGCTGCATTCACATGGTTATTGTTTTCTAGACTGTCTCCTAATTTGCTTTTCATGTACTTAAAAATGTACTGGTTTTCCTGTAAAGTAAAATGGATGTATTTTCATATAGAAATGAATGTACTGTGTATCCCAGTTCAGCTTGGGAGAGTCTTAAAATTGTGTCTATGAGTGGTTCTACTTTCCTCCTCTTTCATTAGCTGTTGCTTCATAAGTTGTGATGTCAGTTAAAAAGACTGATATTCATGCAGGAAAATATGTATGAGGGTCTTCTGAGAATGTAATTTTTGCAGAAGTCTGACCTACATCAGTGCTGGGCATTTGCTTACGAGCAGCCTGGCAATGCCCCTGGAGGAGCCTGGGGCATCTAGCCTGAACCTGCCCTGCGTGATGAGAACCTGGAAGAAATGTCTAAGAGAAAGCTTAGGAGAGTTCTTTTTGGAGATGAAGGATAAAGGTGGACACCTTTTACTACTTCTGCTCCTTGCAGCTTGTGTCAGGTATAAAATCTGGTACCTCAAGGAAAAGGCCTGAGGAAGACCTGGGCTGAGCCAGAGTAGCTGCTTGATAGGCCCCGAGAAAGGGCCACTAGGACTGTCTGGAGATCCAGCCCGCTCAGGGGTATAGTGGGCTTTGCAGTCAGATAACTGCATCTCACTGTGGCTGTAGTGAAACTCCACTGTGGAAACACATAGTGAGAATTGATGTATTTCTGCAGATAAGGCACAAGATATGAGGAGCACTTTGTGCTGTAGAAAGGTTTCAGCTTTTTCCCATAATAACAGTTCTTTAAATAGGAACGCTAGCACACAATCAGCAAACAAGCGTCCTTGCTGAGGACTGGAAAGACTTGTTTACTGGGTGAAGTTCAACCACTGGGTGCTTCCAAGTTCTGAAGTGCTGGAGCTGACTGCTGCTAAGCCAAATGGAGTGACCCTGTGAGTGCGGAGGAGGAGGACACAGCGTCGCAGCCGGCACGCTCACGCTCCGTATGCTTGGGGGCTCCCCACAGGAGCTGGAGAAGGCTTTTTGTTCCGGTTCAGCTCCTGTGCCTACAACTATTGTTCAAACCCACAGAGCTCCTTTTGCCGAGGTTGTTCTGACATTGTTTCTCACTACTGCTGGTGCTGCCAGACTACCTGCTGTTACGTAGCTACATGTTTACCTACTTGCTGTGAAGGTTCAGTGTTGCATTTCTGCCAACATAAAGAGCCTGCCTGGGTAAACCTCTGCCTGCCACTTAACGCCTGAGCAAGGTCTTCTCTGAACCCAAGGGCAATATAAACGTTTAGACATATTGCTGTGTTTTTTGAAAGACGTTTCAGTTCAGAAGATGACTTAGCAGACATAGAAAGGAAAATCGCTGCTGCGCTCTGGGCAAGAAAATGAGGTGGGTACTGTACAAAAGCTAAGGTAAATATGGAGCTGCGGCAACCAATATTTCATCTTTTAAACAACGTAAGTGCTGCAGAGGATGTGAGCCTGAATTCTGCCTGCTCACAGGCTGGAGAGGGGCTCTTCCTTCCCCCTCCTTCTTAGTCCCTCTCCCAGATGTGTTTTTGGCAGAAACCTTACCTGCTTAGGCACCCTATCTGCTGTGTGCTATGTGCTAAGATGACGTGAATTCCTTAGCTTTCTGCCTCCATTGTTTTCTTTTTTAACACTTAGATTCTGTCTGCTGTTTCTTGCTGTGAAACACCTATTTTTTTTTCTCCCGGTTTATTTTCCATATGCTGTATCTGCTGGGAAGTGGGATTTTTGAAGGTTGCAAGAAAAAAATTCTAAAGGGCTGGCAGTCTCCAAGTTAATTTTGTGAAGAAGTTACATGGCATGTGGTGATTTCTGGGTGCTGCCTTCTCCCTTGCTGATTTGAACTTTGTGCTAGTTCAACAAAATCCTACTGAAGTAAATGGAAACAGAAGCAGAGGAACTTCACTTTGCAGTGGTCAACAGAGGATGTATGACTGAGCTCCGGTACCCGATGTGTATCACCTCTCCTGAAGGGAGAGTTGTAGAACTGTAAGATGAAGTGGAGATGCAGCGTGGGGCAGATTCAGAGGAGTGTCTCAGAAGGGAGTGGAGGGGATGGTCTCTGAGCAGTTCAACCTTCACCACACAGCTCAGTACCAAAAACACTGAGCATTTGCTGCTTACTGTAACTTTTCTTGCCATTGCTCAGCAACTCTGAACAAAATGCCTAGAGCATATTTCAATGTACCTTATATCTAACAGTATGTAGAAAAGGCCAGGGACCTCTTTCCAAATAGATTCCTGCTCAACCTCCTTCTTTTTGTCTGTACTGCCTGTTATCCTGTGCCTGGAGGGGTTAACAGTGATTAGTATGGAGTCTCCATGGAGCACTTTTATTTCAAGTAGCATTTCAGAGCAGGTGTTTATGTAAGCAGCAGTGATTTGATGTGCAGTTTTAATTATTTGTCAGTTCAGCTTGGTTTTATTTGAGCCTGTGTGCCTATAAAGGCTGAACAGAGCTTTTCTGTCAGTGTTAACAAAATAGGTAGGCCTAGAGAGTCAAAAATGTACAATTGTAGAGGTGATGTTAACAGCACTAAGTAGTTAATCAGGGTAGAGTTTTTTTCAGTATAGATGCTCTGACTTGCTGCTTTGGATGGCAAGCGTACAATTTAAAATCCTTTTACTTAGGCCTGCACAACATCTAGCCCCTGAAATAATTACTTGGACCTACCTCACTGTGGATATTTTTTTAATAGCTCACCTGAGGATACGACATTTTATTAAACATGGAAAGGGCCCTAAATGACAGTTCTGAGGCTGTCATTTAACCTGATACATGACAGTTTAATCCTATCATTTCCCTTGGCATGACCTTTTCCCCTCATTTCCTACCCCTTCTCTCTGAAATCTCATTTGTGAGAATGTTGGCCATTTGGTTGGGGATTCCTGGACTTCCACTGCAAGCACTCAAATTGTCCTTGCATGTGCAGTAAATCCAGTGTGCTCCAAGTGTGTTGGAATTTATTGTGCAAGGCCCTGACCCAAAATGAGGTCCTGAAAACCTCAGACAGACAGCCTTAAAGTAGGTATCCTACCTCAGCTGAGTGATGACTGTGTGATCACACGAGCTCTAACCTGCCAGTCATGTCCCTTGGTGTGTGCAAGGCAGCCACCAGAAGGCCCATGTCCATCCAAGGACAGGACAGTTGGGAGATGGGGTCTGTGGAGATCGAAGCAGGACTATTGCACCATCAAAGGGTGGTGGAGAAGGGGTACTGCAGAAGGAGGCAAAAGTTGTGAGGATGGGGAGAGAGAAGAAAAGGGGGCATTAGATGCCAGCCATAACCCTTCCCTTCTCTACAAATCGGAGTATAAAGCATTAGTATGTTGATGTCTTAAGAGGCCGACCCATGTATTTCAGGTGTTTACCCTGTTATAAGCTTTGATTACAGACAGAGGAAAGGAAGGAGAAAAAAGCAACACAGCATTAAACATGTAAAACTATTAAGCAAGGCTTTCATTTATAGCAGGGGCTTCTATTGCTGTTATTCATAGAATCATTAAGGTTGGAAAAGACCTCTAAGATCATCGAGTCCAACCATCAACCCAACACCACCATGCCCACTAAACCATGTCCCTAAGTGCCGCATCTACCCGTCTTTTAAATACTTCCAGGGATGGTGACTCAACCACTTCCCTGGGCAGCCTGGTCCAATGTTTAACCACTCTTCCAGTAAAGAAATTTTTATTATTCCTGTGCCTTTAGCAGTTGAAAGCTTTTAAAAGAAACCTAATTCATGACATCGACATCTGACAGTGGTCCTGAAGGTGAGCCCATTGCCACGCAGAAGAAATGCCAGAATACAGAGCTTGTTTCTGGTGACCATAGTGCCTGGCCCTGCCACCTCAATGGCAAATACCCAAAAGGGGAAAGAGAAACAATAACACAGAGGGGAGAAGAGCAGTTTGTGTTTGGTGCTGCCTGACTTGCAACATCAGTGCTGGAGACAGGCAGGGAGCGCAGTCACATCAGCCAAGCCTGGGCTGGCTGAGCCAGGAAGGCTGGCTGAGCAGGGAGGCCAGCCTGGCTGCAGTTGTGCTACAAAAGCCGCAACCTTGGCAAGCTAAACTAGGCGTAAGCAAAAGGTAGAAGGAAATAGAATAAGGTGGCAAAGGCATAGGAGGATGGGTGCTGGGGAGGCTGGGAAGGTCTCCAGCAGCCCAGCATTACATGCCAGGCAAACCTATTAAGTTCTTTGCCTCCCAGGCAATGACAAGCCATGTGTTGGGTCACAAGCTCTGGGGAAAATCTGCTCCACTGGATCACAAGATGGGGGAGTGATTGTGGCTCCAGGCTGTGGCTGGTGGGGAGGAACCAGGACCTAGCAGAGCTCCTTTCAGGCAGACGTGCCCTCTAGCTACAAGGCCCCAGTGGGAGGAAGCTGTGGCTCTTCCCAGCCCATGTGAGCTACAGCCTGGGCTACTGGACAATGTGGGATCAGGGCTGGAAGCTGCACTTGCTCTGCAGGAGCTGCTGGGTCTGTGTGGGTGTACAGCCGCAGTGGGGAAAGGTGAAGGCGCCTCCACTGCCGGTGTCTCGTCAGGATGACTAAGGCCTCTTGACTCCCAGTGTGGGCATGGTCCCACAATGACAGAGCTTGGCTGTTTCACCCCCCTTGCTTTCCTGGTGCCAGGGTCAAATTAAGGATGTAGAACTGGGTGATGACTGTAACAGCCCATCCTCTCCTATATTTGTGTTCCCAAACTAGCCCTCATTCCCAGCATGTCGGCTTTGGGTAATTGATTTCTGGTCTCTCCCACCTCTTATTTTCCAGTCAGTCTTAATTGCCAGGACTGTATTAGTTGGCCATTTAGTTTGGGCTAACCCAATAATTTTTTTTTTCTGCTGACCTTAAAATCTCTTTTGTACAGCAGGCTGAGTTAGACTACTCTCCCTTCAGTCAATTTATAGTAGAGGCTTCAGTGCAGACCATTAATCTTAACCTGGGGTGTTTGGATGACTTATTTAATGTTAGGGAAGGATATATCAATATCTACCTATGGTCTGTAAATTAGCTGTGGGTTTTTTTGGTAACTTTCTATTTATGTGCTCCCTAAGAATATGAATTCAGGTTGTGTTTGGAACAGGGAAAAGAATAAATTATTCCAAAAACATGACAATTACAGGGGATAATAACAGGGGCTAGACCACTTTTCCATGGCACTATGAAGATGGTATGTGCTATATATTTTCTTCTCCAGAACTTACTTCACTAATAAGTCAGCAGCGACGATGAGAGCAGCAAATTTCTGAGGGAAAGTAGCCTGTTATTTTTTTAAAAACAAAAAACAAATAACACCACAAAACCGAGCACTAACAACAACCCCCACTTCCATCTCCCAGCTCAAAAGACACACACATACAATAAACCTATTTGAAACAGGCTGGTAGTAACTGCTATGGGGGTAAAGTGCAAGACTGTTCCCTGAGCTATGAATCCATTTCCTCTTCACTAGGGAGAAGAAACCCACATATCAACATTCAACATGTAAGAACAAAAATCTCAAGGGAAATGCTATGACTTTTGCTCATTTTCCTTGCCACAGTACCACATTTTTGTTTTGTTGAAGAAGCGGGATTGTTTGCAGAATATCAGCTCATTGTCAGCAGGCAGCTTCTCAGAGTTAATTATAAGATAATTGCAGTTTGAAGCAATCTCTCATTTGGAGGTGTAGATCCCTGTGAGAGTGGCTGCAGCTGTGACTCCTGCAGTCTCCTTTGGCCATGAGGTACGTTACGGGTTACAGGATTGGTTCTGATTCAAGGGATATGTAGTCCTTACTACTGATTGTAAATGGAAATAGTAATTTGAGCAATACTTGTCATTCTGGTTTAGTGTACATAAACTTGATGCTTGAAATGAGCAAGCTAAGTGATGTCTGCATGCTTTTGTCCGAGAGTCTTGCATCCTGGTTCTGGGAGTGCCACTCCTGAATTTTCTCTCTTGATTTTTGTTTTACATGTGTCTTTGTTCCAGTGGCAGAAACAAAAGGCCTTGGATCTCCTTGTTGTGGGAGTGAAATATGTTGCTTGCTCTTTGCAATGGGGGTTCTGTAGACAGTTTAAAAAGAAAACAAAAAACCCAACCAAACATAAAAAGCCACCCCTCCAAAAATGTACCTGAAATCTCTGGCCCCCTTTTTAAACAGTGAATCCTGCTGTGCAGATGCCTGCTTCTTCTGACCTCCTGAATGTTGAAGCTAAACGAAACATACCTCGTTCTCTCTCTCTGATAGCGTTCAGCACATGTTGAGGGAATCAGAGGAGCAGTATTTTGGCACAGGCACCCAAAATCCTAACACATGCACACACGCTGCCTGATGTTTCATTTCAGGTTATAAACTGGATTACAACATGGTTTCGCCCTGTGGGCATTACCCAGGGAAACCAGGCTGGATCTGCCTGATGCATAAAACCAGTCTGGCTAAATGATTGCCAAGTGGAAACTAAATGATGTACGCAGAATCTATATTTTTAACAGGAATGCTACGTTATTATTAATACTATTCACCTCATCAGTCCAAGGATGGAATAAATATTATATTCTGGAAACTGTGCTTAAAGAGCTTAGGACAACATTTTAAACTTCCAGAATAACTATATCTGTCCTAATTAAGTCAGAGTAGCACAGACAGTATTTAAACCCCACATTTTTTCTTCTTGATGCAAATGGACCTTTGTGTCCTTTTATTTGTGGGAAGCTTTGTTAGCCTCAGTTAGCTGAAATACTTGCATACGATTTGTTTTTTCAAAAGAAAAGATTCACTGTATTTAGAGATGCAAATACTACCTTGTCTGCAAAAACCACCAGCTGTTACACTGGAAGACAAAGCTAATTCTATGTTGCTTTACTTCAGTAGTGTCTGTGTATTCACAAGCATCTTTTTAACAACCTTCTCTGCATAGCTGAAAAACACCAGATACCAAATTTCTTTTTATTTCCTTTGGTAATAGCCTAGTAAAATCTAAATTGATCTGCGATTTTTAAATTTCTTAAACAAGTAAATAGATTAACTAAGGGAATACACCTTTGCATTAATGTTTGTACGAAGGTTGAACAGACTGTTAGCTTTGATTCTCGCATTCTTTGAATATAAGTTTACTAATTGCTGCGTTAAATATTTGACTTGAGTCTGAGTCAGGTCAAATACGCAGTTCTGTAGTAGAAGGAACTGCTGCTGGTTTGTGTGTCAGTAGCAAGGCTCTCTGAAGAGGTTCTTTGCTTCGGCTTTAAATATCTGGAGAGACAAAGAGCGTTTGTGGGGTCTTTTGTTGTTGCTGAAAGTTGGAGCAGGGAAGAATTATGTTCCAAGAAATACTCCGAATCCTGGAAAAATCAGGGTGGAATCATTAAGTGTTAAGCTTTATCTCCTTTACAAATGAAAGTGCTTTCGTTTCATCTGTGGCGAATGTCCTGGTAATGGATGTTACGTAATATTTACTCTCCCCTTCGGAGTTAAATCCTTTTTCCGATTTGCGAGTAATATTTGCATATGTCTTTCTTAGCTGCATTGACATGCCAGATGCACAGTGGTAGCTGTCTCCGCCCGCTAATCCTGTAATAACATTCTGGTGACCAAATTCAATGGCCCTGCGCGGAGCCTCGAAACAGCTGATTGCTGAGTAGGGAGGAAAAAAAAATAACCCAGCGAATCTCGTTGCAGCTCTCTGCTGCATCCCTATCCCACAATCCCTTGCACCATTTGCTGCAGTCTTTCTACACAGGCTGAGTGAGAAAAAGATGTGCTAAATAAAGATTGATTGGTTTGAATCCTGAAGGGGTCTCCCACTTGTAAATGACCCGGGGGAAAAAAAAATTCATGACGACTTCACTGGGCCTCCTCTTATTCTTCCATTTTTCTTTCCACCTGTCCTCTTCGTGGAATGGAGCGTCATTCCTTAGAGCACCAAATCTGTTGTGCATCTAATAATGACTATGCTGTGATAGGGATTCTTAAGCAGTTTTACGCGTGAGGCTTGAAATATTAACAGATGATGGTTTGTTCGTTTGGATTACTGCGGAACTGCAGCTCCGTCCCTGCAAGGATTTTATCCTCAGCACTGCACTGATTAAGCTATTTTTCTACAAAGATGGGTAGGTCTAAAATGCTCAAGTTTGCTCAGTGTTATTCCTGGTGGCTTCTGCTGGTTGCTCCTTCTGTTTTGGCCCCCGATCGTTCATTATGCTTCTGCATGCTGTAAGAATGAAGAGGGTTGCTGTGTTTTGAACAAGGCACCAAGCTGATTGCAAGAGTGGGAGAGAAAGGAATGCAAATTTAGCTTATCAAGCCTTTTACACAAGTGGACTGTGTGGTGGTTATGATTATTAATTTGCTCGGTGTGTTCTGTATTGGCTAATTTTGGGGCTGCTGCTAGAAATGACTTGAATCTGTTCTTTATTTCTAAAGACTGTGGACAGGCAATATATCTGTTTTAAGGACTTTTAAACTGCAGCTCCCCCAATCCTTGAAGCAACATTATTGAGGTTCCCCACCCTTTCTTACGGCTCTCAAGGCCTAACCGTTCCTTTGGAAACGTTGCCATTGGAAACGTATTCATTCATAATACATGAATAGACCCTCTGGGTTGTGAATACCATTGATAAGAAGAGGACGAACAAGCTGCAAGCAATTTGTTCTCCTCAGGCTCTACTTTCAGGCTAGTTGCAGCTCTGGCTGGGTGGAGTTCGGTGATAGCAGTGTATCAGCAACAGAGGATTCTGCTCTTTCAGGAATAAATCCTGGGAACTGAACAGACAGTTATAAGTTTCCCAATGTCTTTTTCTCAGCTGGGCCACGGAGACTAATAGAGAATTGGGTAACTGTTGAGGAATTCCAGAGCTCATTTGAAGATACCTGTAGAAAGGGTGCATTTTCGTATTACATGGCTCTATTTATCTGAAACAACTCTTGTGGAACTGTTATTTGCTGTACCCTAACATTTTTTTTCCCCTTTCCTAATACTATAGGAAGTTCTCTTCATATGGGTGGGACCACACCCTGACTTTCGTTCCTGAAGGCATGCACGCGTAGCAGGGCAAGGCTTTCCACTAGCTTAGAGAGCCATTGTTTTCTCCTTTCTTTGTTGTATAGTATATTTTGACTGAAAATCAATAGTCATATCTCCAAGCAGAAGGAAAAAGAACAATGTTCCTTTTGGGGTGGCTGGAAAGGTAACAACCCTTGAGCCTCAAAGGGGTGACAAAGGGTATGCATTTTGGAACCCTTTTCTGCACTTGATTTAGCAAACCTGAACTGGGTTTCCAGTGTGTGCTTCTTCTAGATAAATGGGTGGGGTTTTATGTCATTTGGTGCAATGTTTCACAACCCTTGGCTTTGCATGTTTAAATTATGAAGTGTAAATATATGGAGAAGTGATTCTCAGACTTATTTTCAAAGCTCATGCTTCAGCTGCTCTTTATTAGATTGTGAGGCAGAATGAAGCTCCAAAAAGAGCTCTGGCAGTTTCCGAGCTCTGCAGATGCTACTACAAAAAAGAATGTTTTTCTTGTAAAAATAGTGTTACATTGCGAAATCTCCCACTGCTAATATATCTGAAACTTATGTTGCTGTTTTGAGGAACTCCTGTGAGTACTGCAGTAAATTAGAATAAATGCTGTCTTGGGCGAAATTCAAAAGCATCATCTAAAATCTCCAGCTTTTCCTCAGATAGTCTTTGATTGTATGGTTGCTTTCATTGAGCCAATGGGCAAAACCATCCTTCTCATAGCTACATCACATTCATCAAAATTGCATCAAAGGTGGAGTTGGCTCAGGGAGGCTGCAGAATCCTGGAAATTCCATACTCAAAAAACTTCTTTAAATGAACCACCTGTGTAAGAAGTTATTATACCATGTAGTGGCCAAAGCTTGAAATGTACTGGTGAAATTCTATTTTCAGGTGCATGTTTTAAACCTGATTTATGTGAGCACAGGGGATAAATGACAATCATGGCCTGCTGCGTTCCAGACAAAACATCAAATATTAAAAGTACTTATTTCTGAATTGTTAATGGTTTCTTTCACTGACAAACCTTAAAGCAAGAACATTTGAAAATTAAAGTGACTGGAATGAGCTTTGTGTATGAAATGCTGAGAATCACCTGATTTTGCAATGAGATTGGGGGAATGTAAAAGACTAAGATGAATATCAGATGAAATCAGTATGGAATTTTTCAGGCAGCAGAAGTTTTCCTTGTATAAACACTATTTGCTGGTGTAGCTGTACTTGATGGCGGAAAGATGAAATTACAGAAAATACCTGGTTGCTAGAGAACTTTCTTCTGTTAAATGACAGCATTCACTGGAGACCTTTCATATCTTAAGTATATATATATTTTTAAATAGTCTGCTTAGTCTATAGCAAAAAAATTACACCGTTCATAACACATCGGTGTCCTTCTTATCAAAGAAGTCTTCCTGCTTCTGATTATCTTGCCTGGTTTTTTTGGGTCCCCACCCCTAACTTTTGGGTAGGGAGAGTGGGAGGCAAACACAGCTGCATCAGTGGTGAAATGAATTTTCTTTTGAAACACATCACTGATGTTCCGCATGTTATACTGCCAAATGCATGAATACATTAATGCGTATTTTATAGTCTGCTCTTTCTACTCCCATTTGTGAAAGCTAGATATTTTGGTTCCACTTCTTGTAAAGCCATTTTAAACTCAAGCTTTTAAAAAGTAACACAAGTTCCTAATTGATCTCCTAAGGTTTATTGTGTGTGATTTATGGCATTTAAATAGGTGAAATTAATCTGTGTTTACGTAATATTCACATTTTATCTTACTCTGGGGAAAGAAATGAAAAAAGTGAAACAAATGATCACTTCTAAAATCATGCATTTTTGGGTCATGAACAAACACTGTATTTTACAAACATTATAGCAATTTTTAACTTTTCAGTTCCCCTTTCTTGGAAAAAAAGGAAGCAAAAGGGCCCGCCATAAGCGTTGTGCATCAAATTACATGTCGGTTACTGCTGTTGCGTATTTTAATTGTGAATAACTTTATGCTGCTGTACTTGCCAGCACAGAGGTGATTCCCCAGGAACCTGTTATCAGGGAAGTCAGTACAGCGTGTTCCATAATCACTGTCGTCATCCTAGAAGTAGCCACTTGCTCAATGTAATAAGTAAACCATACCTGTACGGCTGAATACACAGCTCAGGAAGAACAGCATGAGTTCAACTCTGCCAGATTAGCGTGCCGTGCATTCAGTACAGGAAGAAGTTACAGAAGTACAGGAAGAAGTTACATCTGATGTAACGCTGCTGATAAAATACCACGGGTCACGCAAATCATTGTGGAATTGAGTGACCTTTGAATGAGCGTGATCAGCACCGAGGCAGAGGGCTTGTTATTTCTGTCTTGGAAAGCCTGAACCGCCCTCAAGCCAAATATCAAATTGCCTGAAATGGATGACTAAAAACTGGGGCAGAAAATGTTTAGGGAAGAAGTTACTACCCCAGGAGTGTACCTGCAGTGAAGGAGCCCAGCTGGGCTCGCTGCTCACACAGAAGAGGAACCCTTGTTTCGCTGTGGGTGCGGGAGGACTGTCAGAAAGTGCTGTGACAAAGACACTGCGGTTGGCTCCCCGGGGATTGAGGCTGTGCCTCCCAGCACTCCAGCCCGCTAGGAATGCTGATGGACAGGAGTTCTTGCTGGGCCACCCTGCCAGGGCCTTTGCTTGTCAGGTTTTCCTAAACTATTTTAGCAGG
Source organism: Pygoscelis adeliae (assembly GCF_000699105.1). Taxonomy (NCBI): domain Eukaryota; kingdom Metazoa; phylum Chordata; class Aves; order Sphenisciformes; family Spheniscidae; genus Pygoscelis; species Pygoscelis adeliae. The sequence continues at coordinate 4,620,469 of NW_008825271.1, forward strand.
CAGTTTACTTTTCTCTGAGGTTGCTTCCTTCCTTTTCCTCCCATCTTCTCTTTCCACATATTAATTCTGTTGGCTATAATCTGTACCTCCAGCTGAAGAGAAACTAAGTTTTTCTCTCCTTGTGCCTTGTTCCAGGACAGGAGGAGTCCCAAGCCTGCTGGTGTTCCTTTAACCTGTGATTTTAATTCTGTCCGTCAGTCAGCTTTTTTCTTACCCTTTTATTTCATGTTTTATATGCCAGGGTTTTGAATAGTCTTCAGTCCTAGAAACATGATTCTTAACTACTCTTTCTGCCTAGAATGCCATTTTTTTGGAATTAATTATTTGGATGTGCTTCACGTATCGTTCACCCTACCTTTGCTGATTCTCAGCAGCTATCAGTTGCCTCTTTGCTCAGTTTCTTTTATCATGAGGATTTTCTCTTTTTTCTGCTGATGCAGAATTTGAGCACTCCCCTCCCAGGGGCTGGCTGGTTCTGGAAGTTCCTTCTTGGGAACTTCCTGGAGTCCAAATCTACCATATCTTTGGCAACACCAGCACTAATAAGGGAAAAAATTGTTAGGTGAACCATTTTCAAATTCTGCCTGTGACACAGCCATTTGACTGGCTGGTGCAGTTCCAGTTTAAGCATTTTGCCAGTGGTACTGTAGACGTAAGAAATCCTATGTTTGTTAGCACTGGCTGAACCTACTGGCAAGAACGTTTTTATCGTGGGATTTCTTTAAAACCAGACAGCCCTGTAACTCTTTCAGTCCAGAGGCAACATGCCTGTCCAGAATGCCTGCTCAGACAGGTGTTAATGTGTGGTGTTGTAGACTTGGCTGACTGTTTCCCAGGCTCTCATTTGTGATAAACCGTTTTAGAATTTTAATTCTTCACTGTTTTGGTTTTATATTGAAATATGAATTCCTGCATAAGGATGGAACATGAGTGAATTAGTTGTTGATTTTGTTATTTCATGGAGTTTATAAGCCATTTTTCTTCTTTTCTCCACCCCACTCCAGCAGTGTGCAGGGTAGAAGGGAACAGGACCCATATGTCAGTGGTCTAGGATGGCCAGTGAAGGCTCCAACATCCCAAGTCCTGTGGTCCGTCAGATTGACAAGCAGTTTCTAATTTGCAGCATATGCCTGGACCGTTACAAGAACCCCAAAGTACTTCCCTGCCTGCACACTTTCTGTGAGAGGTAAGTCCTTTCCTCATGCTGGTAACTAGGTATTCGTGTCATGCAACAAGCGCAGAACAATGCATCCTTTAGTGGACGGGGACTTTTCTCTTTACTTGTAAAGGCCACGTTAAGGCATGATAAAGTCTGGGAAGGCTGGAGAGGCAGGGATGTAGAAAAACACTGTTATTTGTGGCAGGCAGGAAGAAGAGGCAGCAGTGGAATATTTGGAATACATTCCCTTTATGCAAGAGTAAAGAAAAAGTAAATCCAATGAAACTAATGAATACAGTTACAACAGTGTGAAAGGTGATGGCAGTCAGAAATTGGACCTCAAATTAATGGCCTCAAATTTATACTGATTAGCCTACAATTAGAAACAATAAAAACCTTTCTTTGTTGATTTACTAAGCAGTGAAATAATTATCCCATCCTTTGAAGTCCAAGGGTTAGACATGATATATATACATTATTAATAACCTGTGATTAAATGTCTTCATTATTCTGCAGCTTGGTTGACTGAAGTGGAAAAACTTTCTGAAAAGAGATGTGATAAAACAGCAACCTGCCTTCTACTGTATTCAGCTGAATGAATTGAATATACATAGTGATACTTTAATGTTATATTATCCATCAAATGGTGGAGAAAATACAGCATCTGCAAAAAAGTTAGCTGAAGAATTACTGGTTAGAGTTCTTTATCTGATGATGGGATGCAACTCTTTGGATTATATATTGAATCGCAGGAGAATTTTAATAAATGGTATTTTGTGTGGACATTTAGTTCAGGAGATTTCCACCTCTTAGTTAGAATTGTGGCGTGCATATCTAATTTTGCACAGGGTGCAAGAAAAATTATGGATCTCTGAGTGTGTCAGATGAAATGGTCTTTTGTAGAAGAATGGGAAACCCCAACTTTACTGAAGTCAGCAGTGAAACTCTTACTGAAGTCAGTGAAGTCAAGACTTTTGCCACCATGTCTTAAGTTTCTTGACTTCAGTTCATGTGTAAATCCTAAGGTCAGCTTCCGGTTTTCACTGTAATCCTCTTATGCTGATCTGGTTATGGAGAGAGGTTGGAAGAACTCCTCCAATGTACTGCTGATGTACAAAACGTAAGCTCTCCTTTCACAGAGCCCTTACTGGGGGGTCAGGAGGAGGGCTGCCAAGGGAGGATGAAGAGTGGTGCAAGCATAGCCCTTGGAAGTGCATGAGAGCTGTGTAGCTGTGCGAGGTCACACTTTCTTGGTTGGCACCTCATGAGGAATTTCAGACTCCTGAAGAACTGCATTCTGCAAAGCTTATGGGACTATAGTGAATTGCCAATTGCAGTTGGATGTTACATGCTCAGCAGCTGTTAACTTGATTTTCAAGGTCAAAAGTGGCAATAACTATCACCTAGACCAGTCTGCTGCATATTGTTGATCACAGAACCTTTGTGTCAGATTTATATTCTGTGAAATTGGAGCAGGTCCAGAGGAGGGCCATGAAAATGATCAGGGGGATGGAACGTCTCTCCTATGAAGAAAGGCTGAGAGAGTTGGGGTTGTTCAGCCTGGAGAAGAGAAGGCTTCAGGGAGACCTTATTGCAGCCTATCAGTACTTAAAGGGGGCTTATAAAAAAGGTGGCAGCAAACTTCTTAGCAGGGCCTGTTGCGACAGGACAAGGGGGAATGGCTTTAAACCTGGTCTAGTTGAAGATGTCCCTGCCCACGGCAGGGGGGTTGGACTAGATGACCTTTAGAGGTCCCTTCCAACCCAAACTATTCTATGATTCTATGAAATTCAATTTTCTTAAAAATAAAACAAAAGCAAAACTGTTAAACACCACCCCCCCCCCAATCAAACACAAACAAACAAAAATCTTCCCCCAAAACTCCCCTTAAAATAAACTGTGATAACCTCAGACATGCTTCTCTATGTAGTAAAGAGAGCTCTGTTGATTCTGGCTAACTGCCAAATAACTTTCCTAATTGAAATAAATGGAAAAATTTCCATTGGTTTCATTGGGACCAGGTTTTAGCTCTGAAACACTAAACCCAGAGATACAAGCTAATAAAGGAGATTCTGTTGGAAAGACCAGGGTCAACCACCAGTTAGTCAGACACAGGCTCAAATACTTGATGCAATAACTTCATGTCTGTCAAACTTTATGTGACCATTTATCATTTTTACTATCCTGTGAGCAGGACGCAGTACATGTCTGGAAGCATGGATTCACTCTGCACAAATATCTCAAAGAAAGGCACATAACTGAAAATGATATCAGCTTATTGAACCTTTTTTCACGTGGCAGAGGAAAAAAGATCTAAAGGGAAAAAAAAATCCCTATAACCACTTTTACTTCTGAAGCCTGATGATGTACCTTTCCTTTTATGAGTAGGGGTAGCACTATTTCAAACCAGTTCTTAAACTGAAGGGAGTTTTTTTCCTCTTTGATGATATTTTCCCTCTCTCTTTCTCCCCTTCCACCTCCCTTCCCCATAGGTGCTTACAGAATTACATTCCAGCCCACAGCTTAACCCTTTCTTGCCCCGTGTGCCGCCAGACCTCCATTCTGCCAGAGAAAGGGGTTTCTGCACTCCAGAACAACTTCTTTATCACCAACCTGATGGATGTCCTGCAACGAACTCCAGACAACAGCATTGAAGAGTCCTCCATCTTGGAGACTGTCACTGCTGTTGCTGCGGGCAAACCGCTCTCCTGCCCCAATCATGATGGAAACGTAAGTGAGATGAACTCCTGTGATATGTGCACGTACTGATATGTACTGACTGGTCTGTTCTGTCATGGATATTTTGTTCTAAGAAGATAGTGGGGGAATTGGAATCACACTAGTTCTTTGATTTTATAATATGTCAACAAAAGACAAGGGATTCTTAAAATTAACTCAAATGCTCTTAGTGGAGTATCTTAAAGTAGTCAGGATATTATTTCATCGTACCAATCATCTTGGATGATACTGTCTTTTAGCACATTTGGTCAAAATTGTTGTCCTGCAAGCGCTGAACCTTGTGCCTTGCCTCTTTGGGAATGGGTTTCCATAGCTCTGTTATTTGTAGACTCAACTATTGCCATGGGAACATGTGGGCTTGTTTAGGCAGTATGCGTTGGGGACCTTATAAACTTAACTGACCTGCACACTGAGGCAGTACCAAAAGCTATGTGAGCATATTAACATGGAGCTAAGTAAAAGGTTGTCCTAGCTCAGGATGCTTTGGGTCAGCACAGGCTAGAAACAGAGGGCTTCTGTTTATCCTGCAGTGTTTTGTGCATCTCATGTATCAGTCCTTGGAGGCTGCTTTGTTTTTTTCCCCCACCTACATTTTGCCCAGCATCCCCCCACATAAACCCTCAAATCGTATCAGTGTATTCATTGGCAAGTACCCCCAAATGAGTAAGTATCCCTGGATTATTACAAGAACAGCTCTAACTCTGCTTACTTCACAATTTTCCATGTTAACCTGTGTGGCTTCATGGTAGGCATGTGACCTCCTGTTTCATAGCCAGGCTTATGCAAACACATTAAGTGGACTGCGTTGCAAAGCTGAGCGGGGCTATGTTGTAAGCTGAATGCTGTGCTTCTATGCAAGCCAAGAAATACGTGCCAGTCTTTCAATACAACTTTCTGGGAATGTTTTATTTGATACTCAGTTTAGGTATACAGGTTGTATAGGAATAATTCAGCTGATAGGTGGTGATTACTCTTACAGAGGAACAGCTCAGTTCCCTCTCCTTTACTGACCTGCTGGAATTAGGTGGACTTGTAGAACTGATTTGCTGTACTCTCTGATTAATGACTAACTGGTGTAACTTTTTTAATGTGTACTATACCTATGTGTGTGTAGTGGTTACTGATTAATACATTCCTAGTTTTTATTTGCATTTTATTGGCTCTCCTTAAAACAAATCACAGTTCTTTTCTGATATAGCAATTGTGATGGGAGCCATTTGATTGTGAAATGCAGAAAAAAGTCAAAATGAGATGTTACTTGTTTTGCATTTTACATTATCAGCTGCTGATTCTTTGGGTGTGCTTCGAAAAAACTGGTTTGCCTACAATTAAAAATATGTCACCTTATACCTCTCTGAGAACTCCTTTCTAGGGAAAAGTGGGTTTGTAAGTCCTCTAAACCAAACTTACTTGGCTTGCCTTGAAACACAGCATGCCTTTTAGGATGCTGAGTAGTGCATGATGGGAATATCTTCTTGCTTCAGTAAGTATCTAGGAGGGCTGGGGACAGGCTGAGGGTGACTCCAATTTAAAGCTTTGTGAGCTAGGAAATTAAAAGCTAAAGTGCACACATTAGTCCTTGTGATGGGAGGAGCTGAGATGAGCACTGGGGAGAGCTGCTTGAGGCTGGCCAGGTGGGTCTGGCTGAAGGGCAGGGTGCGCAGGGCAAGGTGCTGGGCACCTTAGGCCGGACTGAGGAAATGGGCTTTTGCTGGCTTCATGGGTACACAGCACGAGGGCACTGTGTGGCAAGTGCCTGGCTGCTAGCAGCTTTGTTGGGGCTTCAGGGAGTGAGAGAGGATTGAGGTGGTAGCTGGAAGAGAATGCCTTCACAGAACCAGCAGTCATTATGCATTGACTCCTCTCTCCATTAATTTTTACATATTGCTTGGGGTAGGGTCAGACCCATTGTATTTTTACTATCAAGGGAAAAATTTGCATCAAGTATATTTCATTTAAATATTACCAGATTTTCTTCATATTAGCTTGGAAATAAGTCTCTGTTTAAACAAGCTTTTTCAATCTCTCCAGCCATGCTGGATTTAAACCTTTCTGATTAAGATCAGATAGAAACTGATGCACAGATACTTTCTCATTGGCTTGCCTGTCTGCTTGTAACTTAGCCTTCCTCAGGCCATGTAAATTAGATACTTTCCCTTCCAGTTGGTCTCTTATTCCCACCACTCATATTTTCCATACGTGTGTGTGCATCCCATTCCTTCTGCGCACATCCTCTCATCCTCTATTGTGGCATCTTCATTGTATGTGTTCTTATGAAAAATGAAACTTAGCTTGTAGTACCTTAACACAAGAGATGTTTTCCTGTGCTTGAACTATAGACAAATGCATCCTCATATTCACCCAACACAGAGCACAAATATATGTTCTTGTTAAATCGGGGTAATAGGGCACATATGTTATGGAACTTTTGAACCTAACAGAAGATTCTTATCTTCTGTCTACACATTAAAATAAAATTGGCTTTATTCTCAATTGCTAAACACCTGCAGCTCTTGTGGGAAACATTGGTCTATAATCATTTAGGGACCAGGTACAAGAGCCAAGACAGGGAAGGCTGTGAAATTGTACATCCATTACTTCATAATAGGTAACAAGTGGTGTAGTCCCTTTGCAGTCACCCATCCTGAAAAGTCAATGCTTGGGTTTTATTTGAATTTGAAGTGAAAGCCAGCCCAGGGTCTAGGATCCATGCTTTTACAGGTGCAGTGTGTTTTCTGCCTATAGAGTGTAATGAGAGAGCATACCCAATATTAAATTAAATGCTTGTAACAAGAGAGCATGCCTTATCTCTAACTAGATTTTTCTCAAAAGATCACAGAATAGCTTGGCAACTTGACAGGTATAAGATCTTGTCTAGAAAAACATTTCCTGAACTTGTGCAGGTGTTGCTTACTGCCTGTATGCTTCTCTTAGGAAAACAAAAAAGCACCTATTGTTGATATTCTGATGAAGTGACTTCATAACATACCTTTTAAACATTGTTTTTTCTCCTCACCTCTGTACTTCCCACCATGTCACTTACTTGTGTACCCCATTAAAGTGTAATCTAATTTTTTCTGTACTCTGCAATATTCAGTGTGTCATTGAGGCTAAATACAAAATTCAGAATGTCAGACTCTTAATGAGCATTAGAACTAATAAACTGAGCTCACTGCTGGTGAAATTTTGTTCTGCCTCTCAAGGAACATTTAATACAGTTAGGAAGCAATAGTGTGACTGATACAATCATATCTGGCTGAATTGGAAAGTCATACAAGGGATTTGGGTGGTTCACTTGTATGTAAGCACATTGTTCAAGTCATGACAGTCTTACAAAACTTTTTAAAAATTTGCTTAAAGCTTTCAGGTTTACTGCATGGGTAAGGCAGAAGTTATGACTAGGGAGAACAAAAGCCCACATTCTAAATTTTACCAGATATCTGGGAAGTGCCCTCAGGTAATCCAAACTTATATTCTTCTAAAAGCCAGAACATAAAAAAGTAAGGTACACACTAGCTCCAGGACAGAGGAATTAAACGTGTGTGAGACGAGGAAGAAGGCTGGCAAAAAGCAGACTCATCCTTTTTCTCTGGACTGATGTTTCAATTCAAACAAATAGAAAGCAGAGGATGAACAATGTGATTATTTATATATATTTAGGAAAAAAAAATATAAATCACAAATGTGATTTTAGATAAGGGGGGCTTGTGATTGGTGAGAGCCTTTTTCTCGAGACCCGAACTTTGAAGGGCTGGAATTAGTGTGCTTTGGCTTTGTGAAATCTAATTCAAAAGTACCCGCATCCTTGATTATGCAAATTAAAAAGTTTCTGTAAATTCAATTAAATTACAGTAGTGAAGATATGCATGGGTGTCTAATTAGATCATTGTGCTGAAATATGCTGGTCTGGTTTAAGGTGGGAGTTAGTGGATGGGATTTCATAACCAGTGGGTATTAATTCACATTTCATTACAGCTGATGGCAATGTTCTCGTTGACTTCAGTGGAAATACAGCTGAAGCCAGTGTTGGATGCCATAGTATATCCTGCCCAAGAGCTCTCTTGAATTTGGAAAGAGGGGTTCAGGCAAATGTTTTTTTCTGAGATGTTTTGTAAAGCAAACCTGTTATCATGAAAAGCTTTCTGGGAATGTCACAAAATATGATACCCATGTTGGGCATTGAGGGGAGAGAGGAAAAGCCAGTAATACATGTCTGTCTGTAGTTAGAAATTAATCTTACCTGATTAAGAAATGCTAGACAAAATCTTAGGAAATCAGCTTATCTAGGCACTTGAAGCCTGAATCGTATTAATATTAGGTTTTCTTTCTCCTTCAGCTATGGCACAATCCAAAGATTTTAATAGGAAATGAAAGCTGCTTCACTCAAAACATTGAATTTGACTGAGGCAAAGACGACTATTTCTATGCAGACATACACATTAGGTCTTTGTGGTCTGCTTACTATTACCATTCTAGGTTATGTGATTCTCTGGTGCTTGAGTAAAGAGGAAGAAAATTGATTAGGCTAAACTTTACTATGCCAATGAGATGCTTGCTTGCTTTCTTATATATGTTGCTGCAAATATAATGGTGTTTATTATGAGGTGTTCAATAGGAAACAGAAATACTAAATTATTCTAATCATTGTATCCAAAGATAAAAATACTGAATAAGTAAAGGGCTTGTTAAAATATCTTGAACCTAAGCATTAAATAATGAAGAGGCAGAAAGATGAACTTTTGACACTCATTCAAAAGAAATTAAAGTTTTTGACCATATAAAAAGACTTAAGAGCTTCCTAGTAAAATATTGTTCCTTTTGGTTGTTTCTGGTTGCAAATTTTTGAAGCCTTTGAAAAGAATTTAAATCCTAAGCTCTGTTTAACTCATTTCCTCTATGCACTGTAAGACTGCATCGCATCTTAGTGCCTACCGAAGTAACTGTCAGGCCTCAGAGGATCTACTACTGTGAGACTGCTAAATTCACAGTGACTGGAGTTGATGCGGGTTGTAATTGTTTAGAAGGTCTACTTTTTTTTTTTCCCTTGCTGATACATTTGATCTTACACAGTTTATTTGGAGCTGCTTTTAAGTTTTCTCTAAAGTGGCTTAGAGGAATGGCCAACAAATGACTAAACCCTCATCGCATGTGAATCCCATATCTTGTGAATTGAGATAAGAGGGAAGAATGGGAATAAGACGGAAAGGAGCTTATCAGAGGAAAATCCTTATTAATGCTAATAGCCACATGCAAATCAGGGTTCTTACTTCTGCCTCCTAATTCTCAAGACGTCTTGGAGCAGCCAGCTACTTTGCACGGTGCTGTTACAGGTCCCTCTGCTTACCTGAAAACAGCCAGTTCTACACAACCATCTTGTTGTCAACCAACATCTCCAGCACAACCGTCTTTGTGCGAGAGGTCTGAGTGCCAGAAGCATCAGCCGAGTTATTCAAGATTCTGATGCTATGTTCTGAATGAAAGAGAGCTGCCAATGTCTTGCTTTGAAGCCTATACTATGAGCTTCCTTATAAACTTTTAATAACCCTAAAATGCTTTGTGCTCAAGGACTTCCTAGCTGTAAAAGAAAGTCTCATGCCAAATTTGCATATATGTGCATTATTTTGACTAACATGATTTTGGGCACAGAACTTTTCTGTTTCTTTCCCTTCATGAATATATGCAGAATGTGGGGTATTTATTACATGTAAAGATCTTTTCTTATCTCCAGACAGCATCTTACTGGGTACATAGCAGGTTGAAACCATCTCCTCCTCTTTCAAGTGTAGATCAGCACTCTTATTATAATCTCAGATATGAGGTTTTGATGGTTTTAAGGGATTAGTAAAGGGATATGGAGATTTTTCCCTGCAGCACGTTGGTTCATTTAAGGTGCTTTTCTCTAGCAAATAAACATGCTGTTTGGTGAGTGCCATTGAGTTCATGTTCCGCGGGTGGCCCTGTTACGAAAAACAGCCTAAGTTTACACTTTCTTTGGCAGACCCTCTGGGGAGAGTAAGGATTGAGTTAGCAAGGGGACTTGAATGCTCTGGTTTTTTGTCTTGTTTCATGGAATACTTGACAGAGACACCAAAACTCACTATTACACCATATAAAGATGATGTTAGGGCCAGCCTTGAAATCCAGCATTCTGTTTCCCAAGCTGCTGTTCTGACACTTTCTGATAGAATAAAATGTATTTAAAGCAGCATTTTGATATGAAATATATAAGAATAATAGCCATCTTTTAGGCAGTAAATTATTGGTGTCTAAGAAAGGAGAAACTTTGTCTCAGAGGTTGGATAATAACATGAGTTCAAGACCCAGTAAGATGTGCTTTGAGTGACTGCTGCCATGTTTGAATTTAGAGTTGTGCACTTTTCCAGGTGATGGAGTTTTACTGCCAGTCCTGCGAGACAGCCATGTGCCGGGAGTGTACAGAGGGAGAACATGCAGAGCATCCCACAGTACCACTCAAAGACGTGGTGGAACAACACAAGGCTTCCCTCCAAGTCCAGTTGGATGCTGTCAACAAAAGGCATGGAGACTCCACTGATTACTTTCTGTTTTCAGTTCTACCACTGGCTTCCTGTGTTACCCTGGGTAGATGTTTTAATGTGCTGGTGCCATGGACCTTTACCTAGAAAACAGGGATAGTGAGGCTAGCATAAGGAAAAAAAATCCATTGAGTCTGATGCACTGAGGGATTAGAGAAAAGAGCAAAAGATTCCTATCTGTCTTTCACAAAACAGAGGCCATTGGAAATGCAAGTGTCCTCCAAAGAAGGGGCATAAAATGTTAAGGAGAAAAGCACTAGCCAGTCTTGAATTTTATGATAAATAAATAATACTGGATGCGTAAAAGACTAGTACAAACACTACGGCAGCAGAAAGGCAAAAAAGAAAAAGTGGGGTAGATCCAGTTATATCTTCCTGAGTAGATACATTTGCATAAAGGACAGAGGATCCAAGGCCTCCTTGTTGGAAGTGCCTAAAGTCTAATGGATTGCCACAAGGGAGGGCCCTGGCTTAGCCTTATTTTATCAGACGAAAACCACTATGTGGTTATAAAGGGAATGAACTTACTTCTGGGAAATGACCGAGTTTAAAGACAGCCTGCTGATGAGATTGTTTCATCAAAAGATATCAGGGCAAGGGCCAATGTTTAATGACTTTTGAAACAGCAATCTTTGTAATTTAATCCCTCCCTCAGGCTTCCAGAGATCGACTCAGCACTTCATTTTATATCTGAAATCATACACCAGTTAACCAACCAAAAGGCTAGCATTGTAGATGACATTCATTCCACTTTTGATGAACTCCAGAAGACTTTAAATGTGAGAAAGAGCGTGCTGCTTATGGAACTGGAAGTGAATTATGGCCTTAAACACAAAGTAAGATGCATGTTTTGTTTCAATGTAAAGTTATTAATTTAATCAGCCAGTTTTTACAAATGATGCAGGACGCCAGTTTGACAAATTGTGTCTGAGATCCAGAGGAGAACTTTGTTTTCCTGAAATCAAATGCTGCAGAGCCTCACTTGTGGGTGCTCAGCCTTGTACATGGAATCCAGACCGTGTATGGGCAGGTAGCCCTTAGTGCATGGTATGTGAGGGTCTAAAATGGCCAATACACTAAGCAGGCATCTGCTTAAAGCCAACATGCTGATGTGCAGATGACAATAAGGGAACATCAAAGGGAAGTCTGAAATCCTCGGGCTGCAATTCTATGAAGATACAGGCCAAACAATTTCTCCTGAAGAGCTGAGTAAGGCTTACTGTTTTGCTTTAAAGCACTGTTTTCCTTTCAAGTGCCTGGTAACATATTTCATGTTAGATGTCACTGGTTGGAACACATAAAGATTGGAGGGACATCTCATTTTCTCCGGGGAATGCAGAGAGCAATAGATTCCAGAGCTGTATTCACTCTTCTACTTCCTATCTGGATTATTAAATCTTGCATTTTCCCCCCTGTATTGTAGACTAAGCTCCAGAGGAAGAAAACAGAAATCAGCCCTTTTACGAAGAGAAGCCTGTAGCCTGGTGGGTAGGGTTTTTGTTGGGGATTAGTAAGTCTGAATCAGGCAAATGAACGAAATTAGTCCTTGTCCTCCTGGGCATCAGTTGTCTGTTTTATATAAAAGAAAGATCTCTTCCCTCAAAGTAGCCTTTGAAAGAAAGCATCAACAACTGGAGTTTCAAGAGTGCCTGATAATATTGGTGTCTTTGGGCATTCTCTGTGATTACTGAGCAGCTTGAGCATCTCCAGATGTCTGAAGCGGAGGAATGCTGCATTCCTGGATCTGGAACAGGCTTGATCATTGGGAAGGTATTGAACTGCTGGTGCTGTGAAAATGAAGGAATTCTAACATGTGCACAAGATGTGTACTTTCAGGAACACAGGGAGCCCAAAACCCTTGGGGCACAGAATTTAGTCATCTCCAGAGCTAAGTAGCAGCTGAGGAGTTTTTAGCATCAAAAATTTGGATTTAGATCCCAGGTACATTTAAACATATCCAAGATGTCACAAAAACTTATTTTCTTAGCAAGCAAATATACTCAGGGTGTGTACAAAGTTCACACAAGATGGAATATGATGTTAAATTATCTTATATAGGGATTTAAAATAGTTTAAAAACTATTTTGGGTGTTAGAGAACCAAATTTTTACAAAGCTGCACATAAGCAGTAAAAGAGGCATCTCCCCTGTTTGTATAGAAGAGTGATTGGAATTGGATTTTTTTTTTGAATGAATAGTAGTCCTGCAAAATAATTCAAACCCAAATATTCCATCATTCTGATCATGTACTTTGCAAAAATGAAAAAATGAAAGGGCTACACTTTACTAAAAAAGTTGGCAATTCAGTTTCAGTTGTCCAATGGACTGAAAGAGGCCTCATGTAAAACACTCTAAACACATTTTAAATATTAGTTATGGTAGGATTGAATATTTTCCATCTTTGTAATGAAAGAAAACTATATTGAGAAAATAATGGTTTTAAAACGTAGCTGCAAATTGTCTTCCTCCTCAGTTTGTGGTTTGTTATCCCAAGCATATGGGGTTTTGTCATCCTGGGACTTTATTAGCTATGCTCTCTGTTTAACTACTTATGTCCTGGAATAAAGACAAGGCAGATTAGAAATGCCTTGTATTGAATCCTGAGAGGTTTAGAGATGCCTAGAAAAACAGATAACTTGAAATTTCAGTGTAGTCTTGACATTCGTTCATTCTGTTTTGCCTGCAGAAGATTTTGTGGTGTTATCGCCTTCCCGTATCAGTAACTCATCAGCCTGGATTTTCTCCAGTGGGTGAAAAGCAGATAGCTTTATAAAATTCAGAAGAAAAACGCCCTTAGAATGCAGTGTCATTACATGGTGCGTCTCAGCAAGGGAAGAGTATCTCATAGCAATAAATACACCCAGTCTCTAAGTTTACTTTAAAATCACTTGAAATGTTTTGAAAATATTTACTTTACAGTGATTGTCAACAAAATAACTTCTCTGATCCACAGAGTTCTGGTTCTTCTCTGTAGGAAAAACATACCACATGTGTGACTGGCTACTTTGTTTGGGGATTTCATTAGTGGAGAGTGTGGGAGGTAGCTGGAAAGTTTGGGCTTTCCTGACTGTCATGGATTTCTCTGCTAGGTTGTTATAATTAAGGGATCCTTTTTCCAATTCATTGCAAAACTGGTTTAAAAAAAAATCTTAGCCTTGTTCCCAGCCCAGACCTAACAATTTTGAGGTCAGTACTGTTTTAAGGATTTTAGACTGAGGGCCAGAACTGAGCCTATAATAAACCATTTTCTTAGTCTTAAATACAGAGTAGCTACTTGTTGCCCACCAAAATTTCAGGCTATTCAACCCAACTCTTCCCAATATCCACACCCCATCCTTTACATTTTGCTTTCCTGCCTGCTGAAACTGGGGAATCAACTTACCCGCTTCTGCTGGGGAGACTTTTCCTTTCTTCACTTATTTAGATCAGGAATCACACTCTTCCTCAGGATGGATGTACAGATCTTGAGAGTGCCTTCTTGTCCGTCTCCATAGAGGAGTAACCCAAGGTTTCCCTTGGCTCTGAAGAAATAGTTTCAAGAAGTTTCTTGCAGCCTCCCTTATTAATGGGCCTGATGACTCCAAAATATCTTTATCTCTATGCACACAGCTCAATTCCCAGTAACTAGCTTATTAACTGTGACTGCTGAGAGTTAGATGGAGCAGGGTTCAAACTTCTACATTTGTGTTGGTGTGTTTTGTTTTTTTTAAAAAAGACAAGACAGACAGGTGGGGCAATAAGTTCAATCTAGTGTGACAGTGGATCTGTGAAGCCTTGAAGACCCAAAACAGGGTACATTTTGTGTTGCAGCGTGATATTCCAAGAACATGTAGCAATCAGTGTGGTGCTTTTTCTGAAATGAAGCTTTAAAATAAACTCTAAAATAAAGTGCTGTAAATTGGGTTTCTACAAAGGCCTTCAGATATAAAGCATGCTACATATTGCTAGGATAGTTCTTGTAACATGATGCTCATCTGGTGTTTGGTAATGCACACAGGTCCTCCAGACACAGCTGGATACCTTACTCGAAGGACAAGAAAGCATTAAAAGTTGCAGCAACTTTACGGCCCAAGCCCTCAACCATGGCACTGAAACTGAAGTTCTGCTGGTGAAGAAGCAAATGAGCGACAAGCTGAATGAACTGGCCGAGCGGGACTTCCCGTTGCAGCCACGTGAAAATGATCAGTTGGACTTCATCGTGGAAACAGAAGGCCTGAAGAAGTCCATTCACAATCTGGGTACTATTTTAACCACCAATGCTGTTGCCTCTGAAACAGTTGCCACAGGTGAGGGACTGAGGCAGACAGTGATCGGACAGCCCATGTCTGTTACCATCACAACTAAGGACAAAGATGGTGAGCTCTGTAAATCTGGGAACGCTTACCTCACTGCTGAACTGAGCACGCCCGATGGGAGTGTAGCGGATGGAGAAATACTTGACAATAAAAACGGCACTTACGAATTTTTGTATACTGTTCAGAAAGAAGGGGACTTCACTTTGTCACTGAGACTTTATGATCAACATATCAAGGGCAGCCCGTTCAAACTTAAAGTGGTCAGATCAGCGGATGTGTCCCCTACCACTGAAGGGGTTAAGAGGCGTGTTAAATCTCCTGGTAGTGGTCATGTGAAGCAGAAAGCTGTGAAAAGACCTGCAAGCATGTACAGCACCGGCAAAAGAAAAGAGAATCCCATTGAAGATGATTTAATCTTCAGAGTAGGTAGGTGACTTGTCTGCTACCTATTGACATGCTTAAAAATAGTTCAGAGAAACTGGATGAAAAAATCTAGAAGTTACGTTATTTTAAGGTTAAAGCTGTAATTAGAGCAACCTGATAATACCTTTAGACCTCTTGACTTTTGTTTGTATGTAAATTTTAAAAGCACATACTTCAGAAATTCTGTTTGCAGCAAATATTTAATTGGAATTTGGGTTGAGAAATGCATACATTTGATTTGGGATAAAATATTTTACCACCTCTTCTGTACTCTATTGGGCATCACAAAATGAAAATATAAGAGCGATGCTTCAGATTAGATTAAATTACTACTTTAAAAAGTTGCATGACAAGAAGGGAAGTAGGACTCCTTCTCTAAAATTATTGCCTTAAAGATGAATCTGATTAATTAACCTGAAACTATACATGCTAAATCCTGTGGTCATATATAGTAATTTCATTATGTCAGCATAGGACAAAATTATGATTTCCTTTATTTCCTTTCCCCCCCAGTATCTAAATATGTTTGGTTCTTTATACGGTGTAATGTTATCTCTAAATCTGTGGACTTCCAATGCTTGGTAAAAATATAACATCTTGCTGTCAATTTACTGTGATTTTCTTTCAGGTCTTTTGATGTACTCTGTTTTTAAGCTATATAATAATAATTCACCATTTTAAAAGTCTGTACCATTGTATTTATACAATGTCTGCTTATATAGTTAGAAAATACTTCTCACTTTGCACAACTAAAGCAAGAAGCAAGTTAATTCTTAATATGTACAAGTCAGGACTTCAGTATGTGTTACCAGGTTTGACAACCAGTCGGCAAGGTGGCTTTCCCCTTTGTAGCAGAGAATGGATGGTGGTTAATCCTGGAGGGGTTTTTAGTAATTCTATTGAAAATTCATCTGGACACCATTTGTCAGTTGGTTAACTCTGTCCATCTCATTTCTCATCTGTCAGTATTTCTAATAGATTCCTTGCTTCGACAGAGAGTACATGCAATAACGTAATGGTTTTATATCAGAAAATGTATTCAGCAAGCATGCTGATATAAATGATATATCAGCATTTCTGATATAAAACCATGCTTTGCTTGCTGACAGTACAATGTAAGCTCTGGATGAAGCCACTCCTAAAATGACCAGCCTTTCCCAGATGGCCAGTGCGTTTCCTAGTAAGATAAATGACCCCATAAATACAACACCTCAAAGCATTTTTTACAGAGGCAATGATATCCAGCTTTACTGTCGCTAAGGCTAAATTTTATGGTGACTGCTGAGTCAAAAGTCAGAAATACAATGTAGAACAATTCATACTGAAGTCGAGCCAGCCCTACTCGGCAGTAACCATGCTTTATCGTCCAAAGCTAGTAGGTGACCTTTGTTAAATTGGTGGTCAGACATAGCCCTTTCCCTAGCAGGAGGGTGTTCTTGTTGCAAAAGCTATTGCTGTATTTGCCACTGGCAGAGGCCCTGTTAGCAATCCCATGGGGAGAGAAGCCCTGGCACAGGGCAGAGTGATCAGCCTCAGGCTCCTGCTGGAATGGAAAGGGACCCGTGGCTCTTCCCAAATGCAGTTTCACTGCTGGCATTGGTAAGAGTGGCAGAGGGTATGTATAAATGTAGCCTAGATCTTTTTTGGGCCCTGTTTTGAGACAGGGTTAAAAAAACCAGTTAAGAATAATGTCTGAACCCTGTCTAGAGAGAAAACACCTCTCTAATCTCTTCTGGAATGGTTGTGACATGTTGTATGCTAGACAGAGAAGGGGCTGGACAGACAGATTCAGGCAGAAAGAGTCTGTGGGTCTGTAGCAGGCAGGAGCAGGATAGGAAAGCCTGCACAGGTACACCGTGCCTGTGAGTAACAGGGGAGCTCTGTTACCCATTGTGGCTGACATCTTCACCGAATGCTAAGCCCTCTTATTCATATATATCAAGCATTAATTTGTCCCGGTGTGGAAATCATAGATCTAAATACTTTAAATAATTTCAGGACTTTTTTTTTTTAAAGACTGTTAATAATCTTATTACAAAGCTTTTGGTATGGATTAAAGTGATTTCAGCTTGTAATTTCTGCTTGTGTGTCCCTTGCTTGTAGTGAGCAGTTTCTAGCCTGACTACCAAATAGTGGTACGGCTCTGGTTTGGGTTGTGGTGGTGGTGGTGTTATTTGTTGGATTTTTTTTTTTTTTAACTATTCTTTCCAACACACCATAAACTCTAGAAGTCTTAAAAGTTTTCCAAAAAGTGCAGTGCCCTTTCTTTCTGTTATGATGCAGTCATGACCATGTGCTTTATTTTGGAGTTCTGCCTTCTCCCCTTCTTCACCACTCTACCCCCCAAAAAAAGAAGAGAAAATAATTAGAACAAGAGGTACATATGTCTCAGAGCTTTTGCTTGATGAAACCTCTCAGGAGTGTCCACATTTGGGATATATGGATTGCTATTTTATTGAAAAACTGAGCTGAGGGTAATACTTCATCCTATTACATGTTCAGTTCTCAGCCACTGATTTCACAGAGTGACCCTAAATAGAGATGTCCCTCTGGGCTTCTGTGGGCTTATGTATGCGTCGTCTGAAAGGTCTCTTAAGCCATTGCAGCTGTAATGTTCTAGCTTTTTACACTCTTCCAAAATATGTGAAATTAATGAAGACAGGTAAAACTGACATTTTCACAGGGATTGCCTTCACAGATTTAAGAGTTCATTTAGTTCCAGTTTCAGCTCACTTCAAAAAGTTAAGGTGTGGTTCATTTGTTGATGAAGTAATGTAAAATAAAGTTTATCACTGTTTTCCAACACAACTGCATATCTCTATTTTTGAACCCATTGTTGAATTCCTCTGATAGCCCTGGCCAAATCTGGATTTGTATTTTAAACCGGGCAAGATAAATCTTGCATTTGGGCTGCCAGAAGCTCATACAGCTGTGTTGAAGAACCATACTGTAATATTCCTAAGGGCATCCAAGTATACGGAGTATGCTATTGTATATATGCTGATATATGGGCTTTTATGCACAAGTAAATTGATCAGCTCCTAGCAGGAGATTGTTCTTGTGCTAGTATTAACAGAGATAGCATTAATACAACATTAGTACAGTTAAGTGCTTTCGTTCATGGGGAATTGTGCATTGTATCTTTTGCCAATTCCGTGTTATTCATGGCTTTTAAAATGGCATGTGGTTCTATTCAGACATTTTAAGGTCAGGCTATTGACTACGCATTCATTCGTGTATTCGTGAACAGAGTATTTCTTCCTTCCTCCTCTTCTCTCTCAATAATTTATATCCTCAACCTTCTTTTAATTTTTTTTTAAACAGGCGTGATCTCTAAGAATGTGTCCATGCAGTATCTGTGTAGCATGTACTTAGTTTATACAAATGAAAACAAGAATATGCTTATGATACCCAGAAATAATCATTTCGCAATGGTTTTTGCTACCTCTACAAGTGGTAGGAAGCACTGAGGTGAGAGGGAAGGCTTTTCCATTACCTTGCTTTTGTGCCTTAGACCCATGCTGAGCAGAGGTAAATGGAGGTGAGGGATGTTCACAGTGTCAGCCACTTCCACCTTCCCTGGTAAATCTCACCCATGTCCTTCAAAGGAGGGTTAAGAGCCATGGGTGGCATCAGTTAGCTACTCTGTCCAGGAGACCATCTTGTGCTCTAGCTCTGCCATGCTGTGCCATATGCCTTGGTATTTTTTCTCTTCTGGCACTTTTCATGACTGGGTTCTTTGACACCGTTTAGCAGTAGCTGTGCTATTTCCCACTTTAACCGCTTTTTCTCTTCATTTATTTATACTTGGGATTGGCATCAGATACAGCCAGATGGAGAGTTGGCTCTCTGCTAGAAAGTTCAATTTTTCTTTTCCTCAGACTGTTTAGTTGTCTGTTCAGTCATGTAACTGAGCATCTAAGTTTAGCTGGTACATTTACTGTGTGTAATTCACTCTGATGTAAAAAAAAAAAGTGCCTTTAACAGTACCTTCTGTCAGCCTTCTTACCAGGTGCGGATGTCATCTTCTGCTCTGTTACCAATGCTGAAAGCAAATAGGAGCCTTACTGTGAATTTACTCCACATAAAAACTCATGAACAAGGCCTGTGTAATAATAGCTTTACTGCAGTTTAAAAGGAGGCTTAGGGGGAGCAAAGGGATTCTTGATCACGTGTTTCTTCTTTAATTTTCTCTGAAGGCCTCTGCCTGAAACTCTGTATTGGATTGTCCTGTTTGAAATGAACAAGGCTGCCTATAGATGTATACTTTTTGAGCTTTTGCAAAAATACAAGTGGGTTATATGGGTACACATCTTCTTGAAAAAACGTATATTTTCCCAACTGCAGTTAACTTCCTTGTATGGATGGTCCAGGGGAACCTTCTCCCCTGTAGCAAGCAGCACCTGCTTCCTCCCATTTGCCCACTCCTTCTCTACCCTTCCAGCAAGGTCCTGTCCTGGACACATTACAGCCTGGCTAAGGACATTGGAGAAGGAAGGGATTTGTATGTGTAGTTGTTTCCTGTAGTGCAGAAGTATGATACATGAAATGCAGAGGCCCCTCTGACACACTTTAATCAGTTGTTCTTCATTCTCTATTTCAGATCTCTGGAACAAACCCATTAATAAGTAGTACGAAATAACGAGATGTTTTCTATACAGAATTTATATTTCTGTAGAAATAGGAAAGCCTAGTAATGGGGAAGTAGAATTCCATTTTCTAGTTTATTAGCTCAAATCCCTCTGAGGCTTGTCACGAAGTCTTTAGGGGTTTGTAATGGCCAGTGTGAAATTTGGCCAGGCCTACATTGCATAGTTTTGCAGTCGTACCTGTATTGGATGGGGGCTGAAGAACTCTGACATCACATTGCTGGCAAAATCCCAAGTGTGGGTCTGATGTCCTGACGACAGAGACCTGGTCTTGGTTTGACTCATGTCATTCGGGGTTTTGCTGCTGTACTGGCAGAGAACTGCTTGTGAGGTGCACCTACCCCTAGGATTTATGCATACCTAGCTGTGGTGGCAGGGGCTCTGCTGCACAAGCAAGGCTTGGAGGTGGTCTTGGCCAAGCTATTAGGGACAGATGCTGTGTAAAGCAAATTAATACAAATCAGCCCAAACTTCATTACCCACAGTGTGTGGGAGTATCTGCCAGAGTTCCTACTGAATTATTCACTCCTCTTTAGAGGTTACAAGCATTGTGTGCCTTCATCCAACAAACTGATTGATTTTAAAACTTAGATTTGCATGGGAACTTGGATTAGAATCACTGATACTTATTTTACAATAAGCACATAGCTTGTTAACAATCTGATTTGGTGCAGTTTTACTACAGAGCCTTTTGTGTTTCAGCTGTATCTATTATGGCAGAGGGCATCACATCCTAATAACGTGTACGGTTTGACTAAATATCTTTTGGCACTCTGAGGAAAAAAGAAGCAAGGCTAGGGAACAAGAAAACAATTCCTTGATACCTGTCTATGCAGTATGTATGTAGACCTTTCCATGCTGTTTATTTTTATCCTTTTTTTCAGTACCACGTAGAGAGCAGTCCAAGAAGAAGTATTTGAAGTGTTGTAGGCAGGAAAGAAATGGTACTTACACAACATATATGGCTACCTGCAACCTCTAAAGTCTCCCCATTAATCTGTAATCTTTCTGCAGGGTTTTTGTCTCTCTGAATCCATCCCTTCCTGCTGGGGGCAGTGACATGGTTTTTCTTTGTGTTTTAGGAAGCTGGTAAATCTAGGTTAGCAAGCAGGGAGGTTATTACTCATATTAGTAAAACTTAGAAAGCAAAAAATGTTTCTTCTATTACTATGAGCCTCAAAAATGTACGTTGTACAACAGGTTTGTCCAGATGCCCGACACTACAGAGCAGATTCTTATTGCAGTTAGAAGATGTAAAAAATTTCATCATGTTTGATGTTAATGGGCTTTTAGATTTTTTTTCCTTCTTTTTGGTGAGATTCAATCTGGCCTGTATTGTGCAAGAATAAGAGATTGAAATTATGAAGCATTTTATGTGTGCTAGATTGTCTTGAGCTGAAAATGGATACTCTTTTGTTGAAAGCATATCTTCAAAGCTAAATTAATTGGTTTGTGCAGGCTACGCTCAGTAATACCAGAAGGAATTAGATAGGGCTAAGGCAAATCTGATTGTTTATTTAGAGAACTGTATATAAAGATGATATAAAAGGACCTATTCCACAGGCCACAGATCTGCTTCCTAATAACTCTCTTCAGCCTGCTCTTTTGAAAACTCTGTTGTCCTCTCCCAGTCCCAAGCAGCTTGCCACAGAAGTTGCAGTAAAATGTCTGTCTTTTCCTCCTTTGTGCCCTGCAGTAGCTCAGAACAGGAGGGAGGTAAGGCTGGGCAAAGACAGGCACAAAAGATGCAGGCTTTCATCTCCAAATCAGGCTGCTTGGGAAACACTGGAACGAGGATCCCACAACTGTTCCCTAGCCCCAGCCCAGTGCATTTGAAATGTTGATGCCTCCCTAGGCTAAAGAGTGATGAGTGAATGCCCATGACTGAGAGGAGACAAAGCATGGGGTGCCTTGATACAGAGGGGTGGTATCTTGCAGTGAAAGATCTGCTGAATACTCTCGCTCAGGCAGGTACGTTTATAAGGCAGGAATCTCTACTTACAGGAAGGAGCTATCATCCTTTGGTATTACAGTCAGCTGCCGGAGCCTGCTTTTCCAGAGGCTGACATGCTTTACTACATGCTTTCCTCTCATCATCTGAACTGCTGCCACTGCCTGTGCTTGGATTCAGATCTTTGTTGGCATAGTGAATTATTCAAATCAGAAAGGTCAAAGTTATCTATTTTCCTCTTGAACATTAAGTTAGGAAATAAGCTGTGTTTCGCTAACCTCAGCTTTCTTCTTCAGAGAAATTTGTGCCACTGTAGAGGGGACTGTATAAAGGCCTGTGTGCAAATTAGGACCTATGTGATGGGTTTAATAGCTGCAAAGTGCTATGTACAAGGATGTTGCATGGAGCTAAATTGCATCTGCACGCTGAGTAATAAATTACTATTTCTTAAACTTTCAG
>NW_008825271.1:4642750-4668218 GCF_000699105.1 Pygoscelis adeliae
TGTGTGTTTACAAAGTCCCACTAAAGAACACTGAATAACTTTTTATATAGGTCTCTCATCTTTAAAAATGAAATTCCTTGTCTTTCAAGAACATTTTTCTAAGGGTAAAGAGCATACATTCCATAATATTTGTGCTAGTTGGTTCCAGATGCTCTAGCTTACGCCTCCTCTTTTCTAACAAATGTTTTCCCTTTGCTCTCAGTAGTAAAAGGAATGTTCCTCCCTTTTCATCCATTGTCTTTGGCTAAAAGGCAAAAAGGAAACTTATCATTAGCATATGGTGGAAAAAAAATTACTGCATGCATCCCTCAGGCACTGCTCATTAAAAGAATACACAGAAATGGCTGAAGTGTAGGTAATGCAATGGGTGTGTAACTCACTGTTCCCTGAATGTGTACTTTCCCCTTGCAGTACAAAAATTGAGAAGTATTTGCCTTGTTCAGAGGATGCAAGCATATGGAGTTCAAGAAAACAAGCCTTGAAACAAAGGGACATGCTCGCAGCACCAAGTGCAGAGGAATTAAATGTTGCTTGTTAGCCAGTGACAGGAAATATGCAACCCACAGCCGTCACCACAGCAGAAAGAAGGGTTGTTAAGAGCATATGCATCCCTAATGAAAGCTAAATACAAATTAGAGCTAATGTGTATGTCTTATATTGGGCATCACAGAACAGTTTTAATCACTGAGCTCGAGGATATTTTGGACTGACTAAAAAAAAATACAAGTTTTTCAGTTAAAACCATATATTGAAACCAATTAATGTCTGATACGCAGCCAGTGAATGCTTGTAAAAATACTTCACCAGGAAAAATAGCGCTGCATCCAAGTCTTGGAAAGAACAGCTTATAGAGTCTTTTTGTTTCAAAAGTCATTCATTTATTATGAATAACCTTGGGGTCCAAGATCATAATTGCAGTCTTGTCTAAAGACCCCTGAGCCTCCTTTACAAACAAAGCAGGAATTTGGATATTGTTCCTGTGCTCCAGGTGTAATTTGGACCAGCCACTTTAGGGCTGACCTTTTAAAGGCATCAGTTTGACTCTCCTCAGAACATCTCAGAACAAACATCTAAGTAACGAGGCATCTAAACTTAATGAACTTGTGTGAAAATTTGACATTTTACAGCTCCTTATCCCCTTAAGCCACTGGGGAAAAGACTTACAGTTCTATGTAAATCACTATTGCCTTTGTCCTGGGTAAAAATGGGACCTCTGTGTGTGTATACTGCTTTATTAGAACAGTCTAAGGTCTTTGCAGAAGCATTCAGTCTCCAGGTGTTGGTCTTCATTGGCCCACATGTCCCAATCATTCAAAACCAGTTCTTCATCTGAGTTTCCCTTCTAAAGGGAATTTTTAAAGCCTATGACTGAAAACTGTGTATGAGCGAATAGGAAACTTCCCTGTCTTAAAATAGCCCCATCCAAAGTGATCACCGATA
Source organism: Pygoscelis adeliae (assembly GCF_000699105.1). Lineage (NCBI taxonomy): Eukaryota > Metazoa > Chordata > Aves > Sphenisciformes > Spheniscidae > Pygoscelis > Pygoscelis adeliae. The sequence continues at coordinate 4,644,191 of NW_008825271.1, forward strand.
TGTTTTACCTCAACTTTGTGACTTCACTGAGGAGATTTAACTAATTGTACTAAAACCTTGTCATCTGTCCAGGTTCTTATCGTAGCCTGTGTCTGTATGTTCCCACAGTACCACCCCTTTCATTGCCTTCTCAGTTGAATAAAAACCTGCAATTTAAAAAAAGTCCATCACTTATGAGAAAACATTTTAGTAGTTCCCCCACGCAAGAAGCAAATTGTGAACACTTTGATTTGTGAAGGCCAAAGAGGTAATTATCTTGATGTGGGCTTAGATGACATACATGCCAAAGAGTAAGAACAATCCCTTCTTGTACTTAGAATTGTGGATCTGTTACTGAGATGGTTCTTTGAAGTTGTAGCAGTGATAAGAATTCTTCAAAATAGAAATCTATAGATCCAGGATGTAATAAATGCATGTATTGGCATTTAGGTCCTAACCGATTAGTCCTGTCTAACCTGATTTCTTATGTGCTTTGTGTTCAATTTTAGGCACCAAAGGAAGAAACAAAGGGGAATTTACAAATCTTCAAGGTGTAGCTGCATCTACAAATGGAAAAATCTTAATAGCAGACAGTAACAACCAGTGTGTGCAGGTATGAGGGTATGCCACTATTCTATAGAATCATAGAATAGTTTGGGTTGGAAGGGACCTCTAAAGGTCATCTAGTCCAACCCCCCTGCCGTGGGCAGGGACATCTTCAACTAGATCAGGTTGCTCAGAGTCCCATCTAACCTGACCTGGAATGTTTCCAGGGATGGGGCATCCACCACCTCTCTGGGAAACCTGTATCTTTTTTTTTCTTCCTGCCTCCACACTTCTGCCTTCTTTGTACTCTAGGAAAGACACATTTTGTACAATTCAAGCAGATATAGAAAATACAGAGGAAGCTCAACTTGTTTATCACCCATTATCATTCTATCTTCTTGACCTGCAGCTATCTTTTTCAGATCTACACTATATCTAGTACATTTATCAGAGTTTATTTCCCTTCCTTATGATGTTTGGCAATGAATGAAGAAAACAAGTGGTGCAATAATTTGGAAAAATGCCTTTTTGTAAATATCATTTTACATTGTAAATTTATCACTCTGTGTTTCCAAATATAAATCTAGGGCAAGGTGCCACAAATATAATTTCTTACACAAATACAAATATGAAAATAAACATCTATGTAGATGTCATTTTCAAATGGCTTTTAGTCTACTTAATTGACTTTTCTGTCTGATATCATGAGCAAATCTTTTCTGTGGCAGCACCCCTGACACCTATGATTTCTTGGCTTCTGTAACCTGTGTGAAAATCAAGCTGTGTTTTTTCTTTTGCTTGCCATGTATCTTTTTTACCATTAACAATTTGTCATTGCTATTTGGGCTGCCCACATGGTAGCAATGAACAAGGCAGCAATGTGTGGCTTGTTCTTCAGTAGGTGAGAACCAGCAAGACACATGCAGTAAGAACTCATTTCCAGGCCTTTTCAAAGAGACAGTCACATATTCATCAGCATCCTCACACTTTGTAATTTGCAGCCACTTCAGAGGAACTTCAGTGTCTACCTGGCTTGGGGACACAACCAGTGGGCTGAATTTTGCGTGGCTAAAGCACCTCTCAGGAAATAGCCTAGTACTTATCCCTAAGTCAAAGAATTAAATTCTGAAATTCTCTTTTAGCTTCTATTCCTATCTTTTCTACAGACTTAGTGTTTGACTCTGGCTGAGTCACTCAGTGCCTCAGTTTCCTCACTTCTAATATGGAAAGAATACCACTTCCTTCCAGCTGTGAGGGACGTTGTGAAGCTTAATTCACTAACGTTTGTAAAGTACTTTGAGATCACTGAAGAAACAGTGCAATGTAAGTGCAGAGAACTTCTTTATTTTGAAATTAGGGTCCAGGTGGAAGCCTCTTCTTAATTTAGGCATATCACTTTCAAATATGGACTGTGTAAAAGTGCTTTATGTTCCTAATTCTCTTCCGACTGTAGTGTTCATTAGTGACTTGCTAAAATCTAAGCTCCAAGAAATAGATGATGTTATTATGCAGAATTAATTTTAAAATGAATGTTTTCTGTTACAGATATTTTCCAATGATGGTCAGTTCAAAAGCCGTTTTGGCATACGAGGAAGGTCTCCTGGCCAGTTGCAGCGGCCAACAGGAGTGGCTGTGCATCCCAGTGGTGACATCATCATTGCAGATTATGATAACAAATGGGTTAGCATATTCTCATCAGATGGAAAATTTAAGGTACAAGTTACCATGTGAACTCTCCTGAGCTTTCTCTGTCTTACAGAGGAATGCAAAGTAATGGGTTTTTTTGGTCAAGAAACTACATAGTTTGGTTGTAAGTTAGTCCAAATTCCATTGTTGTGATGTGGAAACGCATGACACAGCCACCTTGTACAATTAATAGGAAGAGGTCACAGCTGTGATGCTAATGTCATACCAAATAGAGATGATATGTTCCATTTTACAGTTCTGCGTACTAGGTGCTTGGATGCCTTTCCGTAACTTATAGTCAAGGATAGCTAATGTAATCAAGTCTAGTCGGACTGGCTCAACAACCTTCATATCATTAGTATTCTGATTATACAGTACGGTGTGTGCATATATGTATATACACACAGACAGACGTAAAAACTTAGGAGGAGGACATGAGGCTCTTCAGTGACATATGGAGGAGAAAAATAAGGTAGCAGACTGATGGTTACTTCTTCTATTTACTCCATACGTATCAGCAAATTAAGTGTATAATTCATGTATGATCCTGTTGGTAATAAATGCAAGGAAGGGCAACCTAGGATGTTGTTCCCGTGCTACAGCATAGACAGGAATGTTTTAGGTGGGGTGATGTGCACTGGAAAAACTGAAAGGCAGTAATAATATTTTAGGTTTCAGAAATCAGAAGTTCTGAGAAAAGCGCGCCTCTTATTTTCATAGGAACTCTGACCCCTTTAACAGGAGGAAAATAAGAAGGCAGCTACTACACTACACTGATACTTGCCAACCTGCAATATTTATTTTGCTTGGGTTCAGGTGCAATTCTAGAGAGAATTAAAGGTTGCCTCCATTTGGTGCTGTTCTCTGAATGCAGGTTACAGAGTCTGGCGATGCATGCTAGAAATAGCCCCCTATAGCAGGGGTTAGCAGTACACACTCTTCAGTGAGATAAAGGACCTGCAGGGAATTTTCTACCATAGTTAGTTAGTTCTAGAGTCGTGCATTGGAGAGAAATTGCCTGTTTGGCTAGTTTTCTGGCAGCCTAATGACTAAAAAGCTCAGGTCCTCAGCTGCTCACATGTGTACCAAGAAATGGCCTTCCTTTGAATAGTCTTTGCAAAGTGACAAATGCTATAGCAAATAGGCAATTGTGCTTGCATAGTCCTCGGTGACCTCCATCTGGGAAACAGACGTGTATGCGTTTAAAAGTATCCAGATCCTATGTAGACTTGAAGCTAAAATAAAACAATACTAATATGCAATGCAAGTGTTAAAAAAATATAAATTACTTGCATTTGCAGAGTATGTGACTTTCCTTGTTAAGTAGTTTTGAAAATGTACAGCTACACAGGAAAACTTTGGTTTTGGCTGAAGTCCTTGAATGAAATGAAGACACCAAAACAAAACCAAAGAAAGATGTAATTTAGTTAAGAATCCAAGTATTCTGAGTAACCTAAGTGCGTTTTAAATAATTATTAACAGCTTTGATGTGAACTGGCTTGATCTGGACACAGAGAATGGAAGGCTCATTTCCCTTCCTTCTCAAGACATGCTGTAAATCCAGCATTTCGGATGGTGCCAGCTCTGGAGGAAAAAGCCATGTCTCTGGAGGAGCCAGGACCCTTTGTGCTATACATTACCAGCAGGGAGACAGGTATTGAAAAAAATGAGTTACTAAGGTAGTTCCTCTGATGTGGAGCCTAGCTTTGCTTTTAGTCAGTGTTTTTGTTGGATTGCAAGAGCTATGTAAAGCTGGCAAAGTTTGTGTGGTTAATACAAGTTAATGTATCGGACTTTATAGTTCTTGGGAGTAGACTGATTAAATGAGTGATTAAACAATGATATAAAAGACTATTTTTAGATTGAATGCAACAGGCTATATTTATGAAAGAAAAATATAAGAATGTTTGTAGAAGCATTTTATATACGGAGGGCAGGCATAATCATATACTTGAAGCACAGGACGTGGATATAACAGATCTAGCCTGTGGGAATCTGGGCAAAACCTTGCAATTTCTTGTGTGTTGGCAATGGTAATTCTTACAGGGGCTTTGTCAAATTAAATTGGGCAATGCTTGCTAAGATACACAGAGAGAGAGAGAAAGGGATAGTGGTGTTTCCCTTCAAAGGACTGTGCCTGCAAGTCATTGTATAGGATCTCTGATGCAGATGGTCTGCTAGTTGTTAACTCAGCGTTATCAGGGGGCTGTTCTGAACTTAATCTAACTATTTTTGTTGTTGTCCCCTTCTTTCTGTACTTATTTACACTTACTCTCCCTTAGTGGCATTTTAATAGTCATGTGAGCCAGAAGGCAAATTTCCCCTGGAGCCAGGCCCAGGCATCTCCCTGATGACAGCACTGGGCTGACTCACCCCAGCAACCTTGACTGCCAGGCAGAAAAGTGTCACCTTCCTCAGTTGCTGGTAGCAACAGAGACAGAGCTCCCTTTTCTCAAGGCTGTAAAACTTGCATAAGGCAGAGGTGGACAAACCCTAATCTAAGGTTACACCAAAACATGAGTCTCTTAAAATGAAAGGCTGTATTATCCTGTGAATGATAAAGCCTCAGATAGGGTCTTAGGAATTGGGGCTTCTGTTTCTGGCTATGCCACTGGTCTCACAGGTGGCCAGTGATCTTCCATTTCACTTCCCAGTGCTTTATTTTCGTCATCTATAAAAGGCAGATAACAGTGCTGGCTTCCTCTGTAAATTACTCTGAAATCGCTTAAGAAAACTGTTAGAGAAGACATATTGCCAGGCTAAGGAGAGAACGCATGCTGAAACAGCAGTATCAGCTTCTGCACCAGTGGTGGTCTTCAAACCTAGTGAAGGAACTGGAGAACAGGGCCAAGAGAACGATTCTCGGTCCTCTGAAGAGAGAATTACTTTCTTTCTAGTCTTGAAGGGTTGTATCTCAGATAGCTTATTATCAGCCAAACAGGGCTGCAAGTCAAGTTAAGATCAAGTTTAGATGAGTGGGAAAAGATGAAAGGAAACATTTTATCTGTCAGACTTTCATTTTTTCTTGTCTAGTTAGAAGAATTAAGAAGGGAGCTGCTTGAAGCTGGTTGCATGTTCAGATAGGAATAGTTCTGTGGAGTGTGGTTAAGTGGTCACAGTTGAATTAAGACAATCACATGAATGATAAATCCATCTATCGTGCGACATTGCAATGTGTGACAAAGCTGTATCTCCATATTAGGGAAGTTCTCAAACAGGAAAAGAAGGTATGTTGAAAGTCTGTAAATTAATTCCAATTGCAAACCTTTCAGACAGCAAGAAGATTGGTTGAGTTAAACCTAAAGCCCTAACACACCTACTTCTACAGTGGAAAAGTCTTTATTAATTTTTATATAGGCTAGCTGATTTTTTTACCTCTAGGAATATCCCACAGTAGAATATTTTCCACCCGGGTAGGGTGACTTTATAAACACATATATGAAAACCAGTCTAAATTCATAAGAGCCTATAAAATAAGGGACATAATGTCCTTGACTGAATTCAATTAAACACGTTATTTGTATTAAGGGTTCAGATGATTCATTATACTTTATTCATTTCTAATGGCAGAAAAGTCTGAAAATACTTCCATTCATACACTTAACAGGAGTGACTGGGTTTCATAATGTTCTGTTCTAAATAATCAAACCTATAATTCTAAGAAACCTTCTGAAATAAAAATATACAAAGCATATGTTCAGCCAGACCCAGTAATGTGTCATCAGCATATTTTGATCTAAACTGAAAACAGAGATTTTTAGTAAAAAGGACTGCAAACTCTAGCTGGGCATAATTTATTGCTGCCTGCAAATTATATTTTAAATCCTGGCCCAGGAATAGTGATTTTTATTACTCTTCTCAGGACCAAGTGCCCATTAATGTAGTACATGATTTATTCATTTTTTTTTTTCATATGTATTTATATGGGCAGGAAGACACTGTACTCATGAGTCTGAGTCATTTTTCCATAGGAGTCCTGGAAAGATGGTAAGGAGGTGGTGCAATGCACAAGCAGACAAACACACGGGCATCCCAGAGGAAAGAAGGGAATATGATTTAATCACCCCAAAGGAAATAAATCTACTGATTTGCATTTGGTTTATGTTTTTGCTGCTTTGTTGTTATGCAAACCTGAATACATTTTGTAGGCCTTCTCACGTCTTTCCCCAGTGAACCTAAAGTCATTTTTAATAGTTTTCCCTAGGGATATTTTCACATGATTTAATTAAGTGGTTTTTGCCTAAATATTTAGCAATTTATAAGAGCATATGTACCTGAACATAAAACAGACAGATGATCATTGCATGCTGGCTAAGCATAGCCTTGAAGCTGCAAGATTTAATCCCTGAAGTTTTCTTTATTTGAGGCTAAAAGAGGTTGTGTATTGGTGACTTTGTACCAGATGGCCTCAGGGAACCTAGATGGCTTTATTTTGGGATGGCTCCTATTTTTACCTGCAACCCCACCTATGTGACTGTACTGTGGAACAGGAGCATGGGGCTTACTAAGGGTAGTTGAGCTCCTTCAGATACTAACATGGTTGTTTGCTTTGAAAACATTAGGGAATTGAGAAATGAGTTAGGTAATGGATCTTCTCATGCCCTGTAATCTGTCCCACCTTGATAATTAGCCACAGACTAACAAAGCTTCAGCTACTCCTCACCACTTGTAAGAGGGAGGGGAGAGGGGCAGAGAAGTCATTGCAAGAAGCATTACTTGTTCTAGGTGGTGATCTGTCCCACCCTGCAAAGGCAGTGAGGTGAAAAAATGGTCTTGTTTCATAAAGAGGACTAATATCTTAGTATCTATTTCATTTAAATTCCTGTGGAAACAGAAAATTATGTTCTCCACCAAGGATATGGACCTCAGTTTGTAGGGTGTCTCTCACAAATTGCTACGGGATCTGAAAGTTCTGGGATCCATAATTTCAACGCAGCCTGTTCGGTGGATTGCCTGTCAAGCACAGTAAAGAGGCTGGAAGGAGACCAGACTTTTGGAACCAACCTGCTTCCAAATCTGTCCATCATTTAAAAAAAAAAAAAACAAAACCAAACCAAAACCAAACCAAACCAAAAAAAACCAAACAGAAAGCATGTTGCTGCATTCAAAAAACAAACCCCCCAAACAATTAGGTGGTATTTTTATAGCCTTTTTTTAACTGAAAGGTCAAAACTCAACTGATTTTATGTAGATTGGACCAGTTTCTAGAATCTCTGCCTGAAAAAGAGCAGAATGGTGAAAAATGTGAAATGGGTGAGGTGATCCTAGAATCTTCTTGGGTATATGCCCAGGTAGCTCATGGGTTCTTTGAAGGCTTTCTCTCAATTTCTGCTTGCTTTGGGCTGGATGGGATGCTGTTCCTTAGATCCCCTTCTTAGATCCCCTTCTTTTTGATCCTACTAAACAATGCTTCTAACATTTTCTGATCTATTTTGACAGCTCTCTAGTCTTTCCAAATAATTCACTGTGTGTGAGATCCAACCCATCTCCACTGAAGGTTTTTCCATTGATACAATATGGAATACTGTATACGGTTCCCCTGCTGTTGCTGATTATGCTGGCAGATGTTTTTGGTAGTCACAAGGCCTATTTAAAATGATGGAAATGGTTTTATTTACCTAAGACAGGAGCAAGCTTTGATTTGTTTAGTGTTTCAAAGATTACTTTATTTGCTGTTTAGCCGCACGATCCTATCTCCTTTGCAGGTTTCATCTGACACTTCATGTGTCTAAGCAGCAAGTGAAGCAATCTCACGTGGATCTGGTTGAAGATATAGAGGTTAGCCTGAGCTTTAGGTCTGCTCAAATTCTTTCCAAGATCCTCAGAAGCTGCATGGTGTCTCATCCACCCAAGAAAGGCAACAGAGGACATCATAGCCTACATCCCACCCAGCTCTGATGCTCCAAGAATGAGCTCTGACTCCTTTGATGTATCAGGCAGTGGTAAAGGCATGTTTCCCCGTCCATAACCAGGTGGTCGTTGGACTCAGGAATAGTATGCAATAGGAGGCAGAATTTCTTTATGCCTGTCTGCCTATCCTACTGGTGCACTAGTGCTGACTATACAGCCATTTGTGATGGTTTCTGACAGATGCTGTAGTTTATCAAGACATAAAAATCTGATGATTGTTTTTCTCACGAGTTGTATATTTGGACTCAGTTGCTGAGGTGGCAGATTTTCCACTCTAGAAAGGACATGCAGAAAGCAGTCTTTCTTTTCAGCTGAAGAAAAAATTATGAAGTACACAATAAGAGCTGATAAAAACAATCACTTCCCGCTGGGAAACTTTTGATGACAAAAATGTCTCTCCATCCCGCTGTGTGCCTGTAATGCAATCTTTGAACTGTACTAACTTATTTCTATCACGCCAACATATTTTCCTGTTTTGTGTTTTCCCTTTTAGGCCAAAATTGGGTCTGGAAAGCTCATGGGCCCTAAAGGTGTTTCTGTGGATCGTAATGGACACATCATTGTAGTGGACAATAAAGCATGCTGTGTTTTCATCTTCCAGCCAAACGGGAAAATAGTCACCAGGTTTGGTAGTCGAGGAAATGGTGACAAGCAGTTTGCAGGTACACTTGATGGTAATATGTAAACCCCCTTTTCTTGCCTCTTCTGCTCACATTTGCATGATGTTTGAGCATGTTGAAGACGCTATATCCTACTTGTTTTTCCTGGGATGGAAAGGTTCTACTAAACATACAGCTCCTATTCACTTCACCATTTGTTTAATTGGTCAGGAAGACTGAAACATCTGTTGTGCAAATGTAGCTGTAACCAGATTGCTTTATCTACCTCTCTGTGCCTGGAAGCATTTCAGATCAGTGACCCAAGAAAAACTGATCTGAACTAGCATTTTATAAATGCTTTATAATGCCCACACTCAGCTGTTCATGATAATCAACTCAAACACCATGCTTTGCATTTCAAATGATCAGATACACATTAACCAATGCCATAAGTAGTATCTCCCCATTAGAAAATGAGTGTAATGGGAGAGTGTTAAGATTGAGATCAGGAAGTTGCAGTTATGCAAACGGAAAATGCCAGTTTGGGGATATTGCTATTTATATTCAACTGACTGCTTGCACACGATGTCTTTCAATTAGAACATGCAATTAAGCTTAAAAAACCCCAACTGATATATTTTGAGTGGATACCTGTTCTTTCACAATTTGAAATGAAGATGCCAAATTACATATGCAGGTCATTTTGCAGGTGTTGGGTCACTCTGAATAAGTAGTTATAGATTGGTCTCATGTTCTGACTGGTTCACAGCACAAGAGAGAAATAGCATCAGTGGTATAACTGCTTTTATCTTACTTGAGATGTCTTGCAATGTCTTACGGCACAAGTGCCATATGTATAATTCGTGAGAGCTTTGGCTCTAACACAGCCAAGTGTCACCAAAATTTTCTGGGTATGTCCAATTTCTGTCATTTTTAAAATTTGTAAGAACACCTCCTGAAAATAAGTGTGCAAATACTCTGTAACAGTGCATTTGAGAAATGTATCACCTCTTCTTGATGGTAGGTTACATGAAACAGGTGAATTGTCATTACCTGAATGTTTTCAGTGTAAAGGTTTTCACCCTTTTTATAGTTTACACTGATGTACTGTGAAAATTAAAACCGAGTTCTGATCTGTTAAATAACTCAAAATAGCACCAAGTATTTTGATTCAGGTACTTGCCTGTTTTCAAGCTACCATTTGTTTTTTATTCAAGTTTGCGCACATAGTTCAATACGCAAAGTAAAGTGAAAAATGCACTTTTTTCCCTGACAGTGTTCTTCTAACTTTTGTATTTATCCTAAAACTTTTTTGCTCAAATGCTTGTAAGAAGTGAGCACACAAAGCATAGAAGATTTCAATTAAGACTTTACATGAACATTTTTGAGAACTATTTTCAGTGTATACACAACTTTATGCCTAAGCACGACATTTTTGTCTTGTTAATAAGCACATAAATATCTATGTAGTCATCTGTATATGAGAGAGGAAGGAATGAACAATGCTTATTGATAACACTAGTTGACAACTTCTTGAAAAAGAAATTATTCATGTTTACAAAAAGGCATGCTGAGCTTTTTAAAACATGAAATGAAATTGCTCAATTTGAAATTGATATTCCCTATTTGACTATTATTGCTCAGAAGCCAAATATAATATTCTGGCAGGCTGAATAGTTTTTCTGATTTAAGCAAACTTTTTGATTTAGTGGTGGTGGTATTATTATTATTATTATTATTAATTATTTTTCTTCCTATTGCAGGTCCTCATTTTGCAGCTGTAAACAGCAACAATGAAATTATTGTTACAGATTTTCATAACCATTCTGTCAAGGTACTGTCAATTAATGGCAACTTGGAAAGCTTTTTATTTTATCATGGTACTTTCTTGGGGAAAATGAAGTATTGTTAAAAACAAAGAGATTACACTCTATATGTATGAGGTCTGATGTAAGGACTGCACATTCAGAGACCTTTTCATGCAGTGCATTGCTTAATGGAGATGTAATCCGTTGCCTTTGTTGCCACTATAATGTTCTCTAATTCAATTGCTTAAATGTAAGTTGTACCTGAGATAAATAATATCAACTTAATTATTTTTATTAGCTCTGTGCCAAACCTGTTATTTACCCTATGTTCTTTCCTATTATAAGTAAGTTTGGTAACTGCTTTTGAATTTCCCAGTAAAAGCTTCCCACATTTCCAGTTGAATAAAATTATAACAAAGTAAAGATACCTGACAATGTTTAATTCCATACCTATAAGCTTTAAGATTACTGGATCCATTTACAACCCGATACTCTTAACAACTGTGTAACACAGACCATCAGTTTTCATCCAGTACCTCCTGCACTGGGCAGAACTGGCAGCCATGGGAAGTCCTGACTCATGGCCTGTTAAACAGTCATGGTAAGATAGGGTGGTATATTTGTTTGTCCCAGTAATAAACCAAAACAAGGATACATGTTGAGATGTCATGTGGGGGAGAACGTATGTGAAGGAGCTACAGGGCATTTCATAAATCACTCACCTGTGCATGTTTGTTTTCAGGCCATGACACTCCCTTTCAGGCACTTTCTGTACCCTTTTTCCCTCTCTCAATACGCAGCAGCAGCAGCAGCAGGAGGACACGGGCAGCAGAATGCTGTCCTACCCAGGTTCTCAGGCCATGTGCGCCGGTCCCAAGCACCGGTGAGATCCCTGGGATTTCACCTAATGGCTGCCTGTTCTGATTGAATACAAAGATAAACCCTCAGTCCAGTCCTTCAGTGTTCATAACTGAAATGATAAATCTTATGTATTCACCTGAAATAGGAAATCACTGTCTGAGCATAGATACCCTCGTGTCCTGAGTGGCGCTGAATCATCTAGCTCTTGAATAGCGACCTTGCTCTTGTATCCTTTTGGAACTAGAGAGGAAGTAGCAACTCATGTGGTTTGGATTACAACAAAGAAACCAAGTCTGCTGCAGGAGCCCTAAAGCAGATTGTTTACGTGGTTTAGCAGCAGGAGGCCTATGACTCCATAAATTACCCCTCCGCCAGGGCTTACCATGGTAACAAGAATGCCTGGAGAGAGTTAACAACCAGGGCAAACTAAAATGAAAAAAAGCAAGTGAAGAGATGTAAGAAGTGTGGCATCTTAGCGAATTCATAATTATTGCATTCCTAATGAGAACAGAGCGTTCCCGTCTGTCTCTGGTGTGACTCAATGGGATAAAAATGTTATTTGTTACAATTTGGTACTAACTGGAAGAGAGTCTTATTTTTGTAGTGTTCTCTAAATCGGTACAGCTAATTGTTGACACTTTGGAGAGCAATTCATAATCTGGGTGATGCTGTTGTCTTTTGTTAGATGGTGGGGAAAGAGCAGAGAGTAAATTTTGTTTTAAATAATAAATAAATTTATAAATAAATAAATAAATTTCACTCTTTGGGTCCCAAAGCCTCTTCCTGCCACCAGTGTCTTGAAATAAACATCCTCACTCAGCAACATTATCCTTCCTCCTCCATTAACCTTCAAGCGCCTTCTTTCCTTCAGGCATCTTCTATGGAAAACCCTACTCAATGTAGGCTTCTCTCTCATTCGTCACTCACCATCCCCATTTTAACCCAGGGAGAGAGCAATACATCTTTGCCTGTTTTTTTTCTTATTAGTTGACTTTTTTCTACCTTCTTTCATCATCTGAGGCACCAACCTGGCACTTCATTAATTTCCTCCCCCAAATGCTTTTTCTCTGTTCACTGTGGGTGTTCAAGAATAGGATGATTTCCTCACATCTTCCACCTTCTTAGCACTTCAGTGTGCACCTGGCACTTGTCAGGTCTTTGCATTTTCTTGTGCAAGCCACAGCCGGTCTCTAAGAACGCTGGACCTCGTGGCACAGCTGGGCCTGGGCCCAAGATAGACCAAAATAAATAGAGATGGCTATGGTACTATGTAAATGACACATCCTGTACCTCACTTGGTCCCATTGGTGCATCCAGGTCACTGACAGAATAGTCATTGATCAGTTCCATCTTTCTGCTGTCTAAACCTGTTACTCACCATCACAGAGAATTCAGTTGCTGAACTGTCTGTACAGAGAGCGGCACGCCGTCATTCTCAGTATGTGTCAGATTATGAAAGTCAGAGAAGAATGCATCTGCTCAGCTGTGTTTCTGTAGGACTGACTCCCAGTGCCGTATCTGCACTCAGCTCTTCTTAATTCAAGATGCACAAGCTGCAGAGGGGTTCCTGAGGCCCTTCACCTCTGTGTCTGAGGTGAATCTGATCTTAAGTGAGAAGGGAAATGCTGTGTGGTGTAATGGAGCTGGAGGGAGAGATGGGCACCTTTTCTCCCACCTTCAGTGTATGTGTGTGTAGGGGTGTGTGTGTTCCTGGGAGCTCTTCAATTCCCAACAATCTGTTTTGTTAACAGATGAACTGGTAGTAGTAGATGACTAATATTTGATACGATGCCATATTCAGGTTTTTGTTTTAACCCATACAGGTATTTAACCAGGAGGGAGAATTCATACTGAAGTTTGGATCAAATGGAGAAGGAAACGGGCAATTTAATGCACCAACTGGAGTAGCTGTAGATTCTAATGGAAATATTATCGTAGCAGATTGGGGAAACAGCCGAATACAGGTAGAGATTTGTGTATTTCAAAGGTGCTCGATTAGGAAAACTAATGGATTGATAACTTTGGCCACTGAAGTCGTCAGACTTCCCAAGAAACAGGATAGCAGCGTTAGAAGTGATGTGGTTTCTAACACAGCCTTTTATATGCCTCATTGCTGGTCTGTCCACTTTTAGAAGCGGTGGTGTCAGACCATGGACTTTCCAGGGTGACTGCTAGCAACTCTGATGGTTACTATGACCAAGGCTCTTGTCTCCAAATAGTTCCCCAAAAGCTATTTGATGACTTAGGAGACTTACAAGCGTTGCTGAGATGATAGTAATTTCTAATCACCATAACAGAAGATTGGAGACATGGTGGAAAATATGAAAAAGCAAATGATCTGTATAGACCCTGAGGCAAATGGAGCAGATTTTTATCATTTTTTTTAAATGTTGAGAAAATATTCTTTTATGTTATGAGAGTTGCACTCTTTTTATCTTTCAAGTGCTAATCACAAAGTCGTCTTATTTGCCAAAGAATACCTAATAAATAACTACGAGTAAGTATTATTTTAACTGAATATAAAAATGAGGGAGCTGCTTATGAGTTGTTCCCAGGAAGCACTGTCAACAGTGTAAACAAATTCCTGGTTTTCTCTGTGTGGGAACCTAAGAGTCATGCTAGCCACAATAGTAATATTTGTTAGGAAAACAAGGTGTTGGTTGAGTTCCTGATTGAGTTTGATTTATTGTAGTTGGCTATTTTTAGAACAAGGAACAGCTGAGGTGCTCTTTTTATTTTTATTTCATTGCATGTTTAATTCTTGCCAAAGATCCTGGCAGCTTTAATTAGTTCTTTTTAATAAGAAAATACATTTGTATATAAACTTGTATATTATGAGAATAACAGATCAGATTCTGCCCTTGTTTATTCTAGTGTATGTCAACCGTTTCAGAAATGAGAAGTATAATGGTGTAATTGAGAGCAGACTTGTGTCCGCTAGTTTTCTTTTTTATTCATAACATTTATTCTGTGCTTTCTCACCCTCAAAGGTTTTTGATGGAAGTGGATCATTTTTATCCTACATTAACACCTCTGCTGACCCACTTTATGGTCCCCAAGGTCTGGCCCTTACTTCAGATGGCCATGTTGTAGTTGCAGACTCTGGAAATCACTGCTTCAAGGTCTATCGATACTTACAGTAGCAATGAGCTCTGGAGCTGGATAATCGTCCACCCTTAAGAAAAGACTGGTCCTAGAGATCCGATGCAGGATATCTCCTACTTTGAGTTCATTTTTAATAGTGAAGGAGTCTCTTACGGACTTCTCGTGTTAATTTCCAAACTTACCTTGTTTACATAGGACTTGCACCTCTTATGTTTCTCACTGAACTTTTTGTTGTAAGGGTTAATACACAAAATCCTCTTTAACTGAATTCGTAAAGACAATGTGATATTAAACGCAAACTGCAACTTATGGAACTGGAATTAACTAATTAGGCAAAAATGAGAAAAATTGGGGAAAAGTCCCCAAAGCTCTTTGAAGACTGCGAAGGGTAGCTCCTGCTCAGAGCTTCCAAATTTGAAGAAGTATCATTGTTATGCATTATTTAACCCAGAGGTGATCCTGGGAATCTTCTAGATCTCATTATCATGGTAGGTATTACACTTTTAACATTCTTCAGTCTTACTATCTATAACAAGTAGGTCCTTTTAGTATAAGGTTAAGTCTCACAAAATCCGTCTAGCTCTAACCGTCAGACCTAACACAGTTCAATGTTTAGCACTATAAGAATCAATGCAAATTCCCTACTCATGTGGGATTAATGAAGGATTGTTTCATGTGCTTGTTTTTCACTATTGCTCTTGCTCAACGTGCTGGAAGGACTTTGCAGAGACCTGACATTTCTAAAGCTCTGGAAAAACTTAATTGTAGCGATACATTAGTGAGAGCTGATTTTCTGTATAACGACAGACCTTTTGACACCAAACTAGTTCATTAGGATCAGGGTTATTACAATGTCAACTCAATTAACCTCATGTGTGCCACTCTTTCATATGTGTTCATTGCCATGTTTCCTTGAGGCAACTCATTGTATTAACCAATAAAATCAAACGCAGCATCACACAGGACAGAAAGCCAGAGAGGTACCCCTATGGAGGACCTACATTATACAACCAAAGGAACTGTGGTAAACAGAGGTTGTGTGGGAAAGCCAAGGGTTACCAAAGCTATTTGTTTTTACATGAGAAAGAATACATTACAAATAAGAATGAATTTGAACCAATTCCTGAAGTCCTTCATCAAAGGGAATTTTGTTAGAGGACAAAATAAGGACTGTGAGATTTGTTCCGATTTGTTTGTTTGTATGTATGTATGGCTGATTGACACAAAAATTAAAAAAGTAAATGTAGGTTATTTCAGCAAACTGGAACGTAGGTATGCCATTTGACAATGGCAGTACTCGGAAAAATGTCCCTCCTTCTTCCTGCTGGATCTCTCTACTGTGTTCTTTGTTGAAGTATTAATTTAATTGGAAATGCTTACAATCATATGTCTTGGTTCTGTTTTTAATGGTTTTTTTTAAGCATGAACTTATTCTTTTTCAAGTAGCATTGGCTTTATTCTTATTTCTAAATCCAGCGGTCAAGGGATGAATTGCTACCATAGCCTAATATAGATAGAGTGGTGCTCGCTCTTAACCTCGTTTGAGGAGCTGGTGAGCTTGCTGCCAATGTCTACAATAGCCTGGGAAGTGCTGTCTTTCTTTTCTCATTTTTAGGGCCTTGAAACAAAAGGGCATTGGGTCAGGAACAAGGGAGTATTTTAAGCATGTTTGCAAAACAGAAAGAAATCTTTGTTAAATTACTCATTATAAGTATTAGTCTTATTTCTAAGGTTAAGGTGGTTGTTTCAATGAATTTGAGAAAAACTAATGGTTTTTCTGTAAAGAAGCATTTGACTTGTAAAAATGCAGACCTCAAGGTTCTTAAATGCGGAGTTTGTCTTTTTTAATTACTGTTTCTTAAAGATATTTCCTCTTCTTTCCCTTATTTTTTGCACATAGAGCTAATTTACAAATTCTCGTGCAAAGATAAGTTTCCTTATTTCACTGGAATAAATATTTTGTGTATAAGGCTTAAGGTTTGGATTATATAATGCAGCTAAGAAACTGGTGGTAACATTTTTGAAATGTTAAAACTCAAGTTTGTTATTACCAAGAGAACAAAATATCCTCTGCTTGAACCGAGTTTGTCCTAAAATTCTGAAGACGGTATCTCAGTTATTACACAATAAACTGTCCTATCAAAATTTAACAAAGTTGTAGATCAAATTTTCTGATGATCAAGTAATTTCCTTCTAAGTGTCCTTATAAGCAACCTTCTGGCAAACAAACAATTTCTGACATTAAAATGCCCTTAAATGGCAAATTTATCAATGAAGAAAAGGCACGTAGCATTTTAACTGTATTTATTAACAAAGAGAAGAGGTTGCACGGGTTCTTTGAGATGAAAACTTAAAATGAGAAATGTGCTGTTGCTGTCAGCTATGGATAATGTTAATCAAATCTAATTCCAAATTTGGGTTTTTGTAATAATATTTTACTAAACTTGCATGGTTTCCACTCAGGAAACATTGCCAAATCCCCTGTTGCCAGGAACTCTGAGAAGCACAGAAATCAGACCCTAACCTATATATCAAAACATATACTTAAGACTGTACTATTCCATGTATACACTTTTCTTCAAAAGAGTTTCAGTCCCTTTGACTCAGTATTGTTTACCAGGATTTTATATAACCTATGTCAACCCAGTGCATCCTGATGCAATATGGAATTCTGCACACAACCCCCTTACAACCCAGCTCACAGCTATTATAGGGGTGATGTGGATTTTTTCTGAAGACTGAATAGTCTTTTGGGTTTTCAGACATTATCACCAGATCAGCACTTACTGCACCTGAAAAATGTCACTAATTTGGGGTTCCTTCTAATAGCAAATGCGGCCAACTACAATTTCAAATTCAGTGGCATAGGGCATTCCCTTCCAAGGTCTGACCTCATCTGCCTGGCACCGGGAAACTGAGAAACACATTGCTTGTATGGTGTGCTTCTGAAGCCAACTTAGCTAAAATGCTTGGCTTACAAACCTTACAAAGAGCAACCAAAGCAGAAACTCTGTTCTAAAAAACTGGCAGATTTTCTTCTCATCCAATTAAGTGAACGTCAAAATTGCACTACTTGATTTGCTGAGTTGTTAGCATTTATTAAAGGCTTTATAGGCATTCTGCTGCCAGATTTCAGGTATAACCAAATGTTCCCTTGACTTCCCTGGAATGCTAATTGACTAGCAGCACAGCATGAATGGTGAAAGTATGTGCTTCATTTAACTAATCTTCAACTCAAAAGTAATCTCAAAAGGTTATCAGATCTTGTGTAATTTGGAGCATTTTAGGACAAACTAGCCAACTGTATTTTCATTGTTTTGTGAATAGAATAAAAGGATCTGTTCAGATAAATCCAATATAAACGGTAGGGGATTTTTACATAGGCTAAACCAGCAGCAATGTAGCTGAAAAAGAAAAGGAAAATGGTTTAGGCGAGCATTTGCCTGATGTAGATGGAGAGTTATGTATTAGTAAATGCTCTTCTGTTCTGTAAAAGCTAGAGGGCTTTCGATTTTATGTCAATATTTTTTATAACTAAGGATCTAGTGTTGCCATAATGAGAACTATAAGTGCCCAACATGTTGTGTTTGTCACAAAGAAATGACTTTCGGTTGTGGGTGACAGCTAGTTATGAAATCAAGATGTACATTGAAAATTTTCTTCGAGAATTGTGAGCAGTGATTGTTTTGGCCTGTTTGTGGAGAGTGCGCGAAAGGTATTTGTGCTACGGAGTAAGAAGATTCCTAACGGGTTGTGTTACTTCTGATGAATGTACAGCACTTCAGTTGATGTTTGTGAGCAACACAGCCTTAACCCTGACACTTTTGCTTTGGCTTTATGACACGGGAATGTTCCCTAAGCTGCATAGTGTATGGCAGTAGCCCCCGTTAGAAATCTCTACCAGTTGATATGCTGCAGCTTTCCAGTTCTAGGAGTGAGTCTGTCTTTTTTCTTTTTTTTTTTTTTTAAAAAGGTTTTGTACATTCCATCTTTGTAAGTCAATCTCGTACGTTTTGTGTACATGTAAGCCTTGCACTCTCTTGACACTCATAATGAAGTATTCTTCTCACTTGTTTTTTTGTTGTTGCTTTTGTTTTTTTTTTAAATCCCTGTGAGGCTAAATACAAACTTTGTTTCCTTAAGGTCAAGGATGAAAGATGCGCATCAAAGTGTTTGTGTGTGCGTGTGTGTGTGTAGTTTTAGCTTCCTGTGTGCCACGGTATTCTTGATGCTTTAGCCGACGATTAAAAAAAAATTACTCTGTCTTGGAAATGTAGGAAAACCAGAGTCAAATGTGTACCTTTATCACGCACAAAAATTTCAAATAATAAAAATAAAGCTTGTTTCCTCTGTTATTTTCACGGTTGAGGATTTATTTTTCGTATGTCTCATACTCGCTGTCCCTAAAAAAAGCCCCATAATGCAGGAAGATGGGTAATTTTGTCCAAAAGGAAACCCTGACACCACAGGTCACAAGCCAAGAAAACCGTGATTGTTTCACGGGTGTTAAGCTTTTACATAGACACAGAGGAGAAGAGGGACTTGGGTTCTTCTTGGGAAGAAGGTGGGGAGCTGGAGCTTCCTTGTCTCCTCCCTTCCTTCTTCAGTTCAGTAATCAAAATTAACATTTTCATTGGTGGCAGTAAGATTATGAGTCGTAAGCTTTTCCATGTGCATCCTGGAAGTTTACAGTACCTTTCAGCTATGCTGTGCTATATAATCTTTCAAGAGTCTGCTGCAGAAAACCAAATATAAATTATTGTACAAGAACAGAAAATTTGCCTTAGGAGTTCACTCTGACTCCTTTCCCGTAAGAACAAATTTTCAGCTCATGTTTACTTTCATTTTACATAGTACATATGTCGTCTTGGTCACTAGTGAACTCTCCAAACCTGAATCCTTTGAGAAGTCAGTCTGATTGGGAACCCGCTCACAAAGTAAGAGAGAATCTTCAGACACATCATTTGGCTTGGAAACAATCTCACTGGAGGGGACTAAAGAGGCCAGACTTGGTGATGTGTGTTTGCTCTGTGGCAGGACACTCAGAAATGAGACACATGAAATACAGAGCAGCCATCCTTTTTTGTGGATCTTGCCCCTCAACCCTCTAAAGGAATCCATGTTTTCTTCTTTCTTGCAAGTCATAGGGAATGTCAGCAGCCACGTTTTGAGGCCTTTTTTTCTCCCGAAGGCAAACTTACTGCAACATAATGGATCAGTTTTGTTTTGCTTTGTCAGTCTTCAGATGAATATATGTCCAGAAAATATAGTCTTGGTGCTGAATGTACTGGAGTATATTGTCTATCTGCCCTGAAGTTCAGATGCTTACAAGAGGCTTTATTTGGCTGCCAGCTAAAAAAACCTCACAGCTTGAAGCAGAGCAGTGTTGGTTTGACATTCAGAGTTGCGGAGCACCTGTTCCTTCCCATGCAAAAAAGACCATGAAAAAGAACAGAAGAAATAGCACAGGACACCCTGAAGCCGCAGGGCTGAGAAAGCAAGACTCTTGTTGCATTCCCAATCTTTTCTCACTCACAGGCTAGAAATTTTTTCTGTCCCTGGATTATTGCAGCAGAGGCTCTCCACCACTGAGCAAAATCAGAGCGCCAAGCAGGGAGGACGTTGAGAGCAGGGAACGCTGCCCTTTACCAGGAAAGTTCTGCAGTAAATGGCCAGCTTCCTCTTTGGCCTTCCCGTGGTACTTATTTGAATACTGACCCAAATGCGGCAGCAGGATCTTTTAGAAGTTCTGTAAACAGGAATACAGAACTCAGTCTCACCAATGAGAAACAGTATCAGGGAGAGTAAGGCCAAAACAGCGAAAGGTGCCTGTATTTTGGGCACCAATCACTAGCCAGGATCTCTCTCTTTAGAGTGCTAACCACTTAACGTATCATTGCATGTTCAAAAACGTTTCGTTGTTCCTTAGGCTGAAGTTCTCCCTCACATCCAGCTGTGCTGCTCTGCAGTTAACTATCCCCATAGTTTTGCTGACAGTTCATATGAATGCTCCCTAATTTGCACCAGACAAAACTATCTCAGTGAACTGGAGCAGTCAATGTAATTTCTATGGACAGATGTTCTCCCCAGGCCCCAGCTGTGCTGGTGGAAGAGATACCCACCGCTTGCTGCTCATTGCTACCTCCAGTTGAAGGCTGCTGACCCTCAGATCTGTTGGCTGAGCTAAGCATATGAATGCTCACTTGTTATTTTAGTGAAATGCCTAGTTACCAAAAACCTAGTATTTAAGCTACTCACCTCAATGAGTTGGTAAGTGCTTAACTTCAGCAGCTCTGCTAGCAAAGCTATGGAAGCAATAAGTTTTGGAGGAGGGCCAGCTAGCCTTTCTCACCAGGTTAGATGTTTGTAGCGAGAACGTCTGCTTATAGTCCAAACACATGTCCAAGGATGAAATGAGGCAGCAGATGCTGCAGAGACTGGCCTGTGTGGGATATTCATGGATCATGTTGCTTCCTGATACCCGGCCACATCCCACCGCAGACTGCCTGGACCTCAGAGGAGTTGGTATCGCCTCCCATGGTGAGCATCTCCCAGGGCTCTCCTCGTCCTCCGTCCTCGAGCTCTACTGAAGCATCTTTTTGCTGTCAGTCATACAGATGTTGTGGGAGGTAGCCACAGGACTCAGAAGGTTTGCTATTACTTTTCTGGAAATGAACTGATCCGCTATTCAACTTGAATTCTTCCCTTCTACTGAAAAAATAGCTCATGTAATTAAAGACTGCATTATGGTGCATATATACGAAAGGAACAAAATTGAAGTAGGACAATTTTCATTCTCCTACTTCCTAACCTTCCTGCCTGCCATTGCCACTTTCATGTCCTTTCAAAACAATTTATAAATGTAATTCAATTACAGATTTGTAAGAGCAAAATGAAGGAGGGTACAAATTTCATCTCGTCTAAGCGTATTTTAACACTGACAAAGCAATGTATTTTCTCTGCCTCAGGAACAGCAAAAACCTGTTTCGGCTGGTACTTAAAACTCGGTCAGACACCTAGCATAGAAAATTTCAGCCCGAACTGCTAAAGCTGAAGAAAATCACAGGGAAATGAGAACAATCTTCTAATAGAAAGGCACAGTTACAAGTCCACAGTATTTCCATCCATTGTCTTGTTTTTATATTAATAGTATATGATCAGCAGTTTTGTGAAATACCACATTTAGACATTCTGCAGCCCATTAAAAATGTCAGACCTTCACGTATTTTAGGAGTCGTTCATTCCACTTTACCCAGTAATGGAAAACTACCCTCACGTGACAAAGCATGAGATACTCCTGTGTATTCTCCCTCTGCTTGGAACCTCTTCCACCCCGTGGCCTTTCAAACTAGTTAGTTTTGATCTGGTGCTGCAAAATTTGGCAGGTGTTAAGGAACCCCTTATTACAGAGCAAATCGGGCCTAGTGATTTGGCCATGAAAGGGCTTCAGGGCTGCCAGCGCACTCGGGGCAGCTGAGCCTGCCTGTCCCCAGGGGACACGGGCAGAGAAAACCTGCTGAGCCTCCCGCCCCACCATCGCCCGAGAGCATGACCTAACGTTTCGGAGGCGGATGTGCCGGGCTGGCTTGGTTGCCGTGATCACGTTCAACTGCTGAAATCAGGAACGCCTTCCAGCTGTGGCTCCGGGTGTGTGCTCCAGCCATGTGCCGGCTCCATCTGGGGGTGAGACCTGGGTGTGTGCTGCCAGTCTACTTTCAGGTGTGACAGGGAGATGGGAGCATTGCTGCCTCATGGGTGCTGAACAGAAGACGCGAGGTACGTGCCCCAAGCCTGCTTCGGAGTGAGCGTCCCTCTGAAACCCCTTCCTCCCTCTCCTCTTCCTCTTCTCCCAGCAGCATGTTCAGCTCCAACACCCACTCACACGTGTTGCTTGCAGAAAACCTGCGCCGCAACAGGTGCTTTGCAAATGTCGTAGCAACCGTTTGCTTGGCAGTGGTAAAAAAAGGAGCAGAGCTCGATTTTATTTCAGGCTGTGGAGGAGCAGGAAGGGGCCCACATCCTGGGGGAGAGGAGGTCACAGTGACAGGAGGAAGACAGCTGTCACAGGGAACGTGGGGACACACTCGCTTTGAGGGCTGGCCAAAGGAAGGGAAAAGCAGGGGGACAGAATATGAGCCCTCACAACAGATGAGGAGGCGTGCCAACGGACTTCATCGCACGTTAGAGTTGAAAATGTGATGCCCAAGGAGGTATGAAAGAACAAGCAGCTTTGTGTTTTGTATGACTATTAAGCTTCGTATTAATAATGTTGCATTTCCTTTTTAGTAATACACTGGTACGCACAATGAGGAACACGATCACGGCCAGGTCTGTGTGGAAGAGAACCTCGGGTTTCAGGAAAGGGGGCACCTCGCAAAGGCGATGGAAAATCTTCATGGGAGACTGCCTGAACGTTTCAGCTTGCGCATTTTCATTTGCTTGAATTTAAACTCCAGAATTAGCATGGCAGATACGAACCCACTGCTGTTGAACTGCAAAGCAATTTCCCAGAACTGCTGTAGCTGAAGGAAGGTAATTATAGCACAAGTAACAATTAAAACAAACTGTCAGTAATTAAAGTCACTAGAACAGTCATTGCAACAAACAACTGTTTCAAGCAACACCAGATATGCCTGGGTCCTTTGCTTCCATGGGCAGAGAGGGTTTTGTTGCTCCACGTCCTGTTGCTCCTATAACGGGCTAGTTGTACAATACATGTTGTTTTAGACCACCGTTAATGCGTTTGTATTTTACCTTTGCCCCTGGGCCTCAGAGAAAAAAAGACCATGCAGTGCATACACCGGGCAGTGCTGGCACAGGGGCCCAGTGCCCCGTCTTGGCGGTGGGGCTACCACCTGGAGGCATAAAGCACGTATCCCACGGATTTTCAAACCCACAGCTGTAGACAGAGATTCAGAAACAAGTATTTTTCCCCGATGATTAGGGCCAATGGGGGTGGGATTTTAAATATTTTAAAAACTTTGTTAATTTTTATGTATTTCAATAATAGAGCAAATATATATCGAAGATATGGCAATGATGTGTCAAGAAAATTGCACTTTCTACACAAAATATAAAATGGGTAGGTACTGATAAACACATGAAGGCAAAATGAGAACTTGAGAAAATTTTGCTCTAGAGCCTGGGCAATGCCAAATGCCAAACTTAAGTACGGCCCCTACATCTTAACACATTCTAACTTGCAACTCCTGTAACTCATGTGTAGTTGGTGACAAATGCTGAGTTTTGCTTCCTAACTTCACCTGTCTACGAGTGCGTACGATACATGTTTAAAAGCAAAACCCAAAAAAACCGAACACGGTATTATAACATATAAAATGAAAGAGAAGTGACAACCTGCTTTCTGGCACGGCCAAGACTGCTCTATAAAAATGCAACGATTGAGTCCTCGGTTGACTGCACAAGGTATGAAAACCAGAACAGAACTTCATGCATCTTTTTTCCTCCTGAATTTTATTCTACGGTGCGACTCGGCCGGGCGCGCTGCCGCGCCGCTCGGCACAGAGCGGCCCG
>NW_008825271.1:4668806-4695084 GCF_000699105.1 Pygoscelis adeliae
CGCCGGGCCTGCATCCCCAGCGGCCGCAAGGCAGCCGCGGGACTCCCGGTCCCTCTGCCCTGCTCTTCCCGGCGTGGGGAGGCAGCGCGGCACCCGGTAGACGCCCGCGACGCCGGGTCTGGGGGTGTAGCGTTACCATGGCGTGGGCCATTTCTTTTGTCTGGTTTCTTGACGAGCAGTGTAAATTTGACGGGCACCTGGAGGAGCAGGCCCTGTGACTATAGCTTGAGGGGGGCAGGGTGCCTGCTAGTCCCCCCGAGACACACGGGCAGGCCGGGGGGAATCGGCGCCGCGGCCGTCCGGATGTCCAGGGGTGAACAGGCTGGGCCACGCTCCGGCCGCGCTTGCGCGGAGGTGGGTGCGAGCAGAAGGAATTGCCAGCGTGCCCAAATGCGCCGAAGAGACTTGTGGCAGCACTTGTGGCTACCTTCGGTAGCGTGAGTGACAGCGAAATTGATACGCCTGGTGTGTTTTATATACGTGGTGTGCAACACCTGGCAAAGAGGTAGGAGAGAGATATCAACGTGAAAATTAATAAAACTTGCCTGGAAAACACGTTGATTTGTTACTTCTCTCTGTCAGCGTGCTGGGGTGACGTTTGGTGCCTGAGGGACGTAGCTAATCACGTGCTTTCAGAAACGCTGCTTACATTTCACATCGTGCGCATAGGGGGGTTGTTCCTGTTGCTGCGGGCGGGGTTTGGGCTGTTTGGGAAGCAGGGATAGAGAAGATCAGTCTGTTTTCTGTTCGTGCTCCTACTTGCATGTAGGTGGTGGCTCCGCGTTCCAATCCTGCGACATACTGATGTCATAGAAGACAGGTGTGATGTCAGTGCTGACGTAGGGCATCTCTGGCTAAAGCAGAAGGGACGAAACTTTAATATTAATAGTGCTTTTGTTACATACAATACTGAATTGCTTCGGTTCATGTCTGTGTGTTATTGTAACTGCATAAACTAGTTTTTCAATTTATTTTTCGAAATCTAAATCAATCTGGCTGTTTTGCTCTTGATGCATATTTTAAATTTTATGCTGCCCTACCGTGTGATTTATTTAAGAAGGAAGCAGCAGTTAAGAAGTAAAAAATGGTATCGACTCCCTTCTGTCGGGGCTTGGAAACCCACGTCGTCTTTCTCAAAGCATCATGTTATTAGACTCCCCAATTCCATTGACTCAAGGGCAACAGTATTTATGCCTTTTTTTAAAGGAAGACCTTTTTCTGTCAACATCCTACTTTGCTCTTTCTATCCCCCTTTCACTTTCCTGTAGCCACACGCAGCAGCGCAAGGTCCCGCAGCCTGCGAAGCAGGGAGTGGGGCAAGGGGAAACGTTCCTGGTTCACCTTATGGCCACTGTTTTTGGGTTGTTGAGGACTATGCTAAACACTATTAATAAAACTCCAATTCTCTGTGAAATATTTTATATCCTAATTTTGCAAGGGGCATGTAAAAATGGTGTCTCTGAAAGCAGTCAGTTTTATGTTACTGGTAGCGGTTTGTGAGTAGTCATTTCTGCCTTTTGCTTCTATTTCAATCCATGTTATTTACTGCTCGGTCACACAACTGCAGCAAAAAGTACTAAACACAGTTTTTAAAACGTGACCTTGAAATTATTAAGTTGGGTAGGAAATTTGAAGAAAGACATAGTACCTCAAAATGCTCTTTATCTCCTTAAAAAAAACCCTAAATGGCCTACATCTCACATTAGTCTCTCTATATCACAATATAAAAATAATTCTAAACAAAAAACCCAAAAGATATTCCTTCTTATCTTTTTAAGGACTAATAAACATCTGCGTGAGTTGCTGAGAATTGGTATAAATACACATTTTTAATCTAGTAAGGTAAAACAAGGAACCATTTGGGTATGCAAAGAAACACTGAGGCTTGAGCAGGATTAGATTGTGTGAAAGGTTGGCTCCAAACTTGGAATATAGATCCATCAGTTTAATAGACTGCAGGTGGATTAGCTTGGTGTAATGGTTCTTTGGGAAGAAGTAGTTTATCTGAAAGTCTGGCGTTAGCGGTAAGGTATTTTAAAGGATGGCAAATACAACTTAGAGGTAAATAGATTCGAATTCTGAGCAGATGCTAATTATTCAAATGGCTGAATGTGTTGGTTTCTTTTTTTTTTTTTTTTCCCCCCTGTTCTAGTCCAAGAAGAAAGGTCTGAGCTTTGAGGAGAAGAGAGTTCGCATGATGGAGATCTTTTTTGAAACAGTAAGTAACTTGTAATTGTCCTGCATTCACATCGGTGGGAAAACAGGTCCTAGGAGGAGCTTAACTGTAGATGTAGATGAACTCTGTATATCCCGCTATGCATTTCACTGATGCCCTGTGTCATCAATGTATAAATTACAGGGACAGAGCTTGATTCGTGTAGCTTCTGATCAGGTGGCTCGTCCCCAGGTGGAGCTAAGGCCTGAAGTGCACAGGTGGTGTTAAATGCTTCATGTGCTCCCTATTCAAATCTTGTCATTTTGAGTCTGTTACCGTAGGAGGGATAGCAAGAGGTTAGGAAGTATCTCGCTGACGTTTATGGGAGGAGGAAGAAATCTGAGCGTTAGAAAAGGTGAGAGCAGACCTGGAAGAGGTCACTGGGGAGAAGAAACCTGGAGATCCAAAAGCAGAGCTACAATTATATTGGTGACATATGTAATTCACAGTGTTTCACCTATTAAAAAAATTATTGTGGCATTTGACTACTTCAGCACTGTGGTGCATCTGGTGCTGACAATCTAACCTTGGCTCTGTCTGCCCTAAGGGGTTTACAGTGTAACTTCAGGCAAAATACGGTGACTTTAGAGTACCAAAGAAAAGAACAGGGCTTGTTATGGTAATAGTCTTTTTTTTTTTTTCCTTCTCAGAATGTTCTAATGCTATTGAGGGGTATGCAGCCTATTTCCCTAGCAAAACATAAACAAGCAATGTATTTCCTACTTGCTTTTGTTGGCATTGATTTAGTGTAAAAACCACTCAGGCTTAGATGATGCTGTCATTTGGAGCTAAAGTGTCTTTTATGTTTTGCACAGAAAGATGTGTTCCAGTTGAAGGATATAGAGAAGATTGCTCCAAAAGAAAAGGGGATTAGTAAGTGTTTACAAAAGCTATTTCTCTTGAGCCATTAATCATTTTTGGGACAGGTCATACAGTATAGATTTTCCTATAGGCTACAATTTTAGGTTTGTGACTGTAATAATAATGGAAAAAATAGCTAGAAAGGGAGACGGGTCAATGGCAGGGCTGTAGCGTTAGACGTGGTATCAACAGCATACTCCTACCTCGGTTTGCTAATGTTTGTCACTTATGTTAGGGCCAAAATGGGAGATCATTAAAATGTCACAGCTAACTCCAAGTTAACCACTAAAACGTAGGATGGGTTTTTTCCTAGGCTCTGAGATGCCTGACTTGCAGTGACTTTAAGTCTATGAAATTGTTATGTATACTCAGGTAGTGAACAGAGGAGTCAAATGTCTGTCTGTAATGTCACAGATATCTTAAAATGCTAGTCCAGATGTACACGGTCAATGTTCTGTTGAGCTTTTTCCCCCCCAAAAATGGCTGGACAGCTGTAAATGGAAGGCATTTGTCTTTTCAATGAAAGCCTTTCTGATGAGATCCACGTCATCCATTTAGGATTAGGTCCCAGAGGATTTATCTTACGCTGTTGAGTTGTTTTATGTGTTCCTCATCCTGCTTCCTTCTATGTTCATTGACAAAAGGGGGATGAAGCGTAATGTTTGTGTAGTTGCCACTGTCCTTGACTAGCTGTCGTGGTTTAACCCCAGTTGGCAACTGAGCACCACGCAGCCGCTCGCTCGCTCCCCCCCAGTGGGATGGGGGAGAGAATCGGAAGGGTAAAAGTGAGAAAACTCGTGGGTTGAGATAAAAACAGTTTAATAGGTAGAGCAAAAGTCGCGCACGCAAGCAAAGCAAAACAAAGGAGTTAATTCACTACTTCCCATCGGCAGGCAGGTGTTCAGCCATCTCCAGGAAAGCAGGGCTCCATCACACGTAACGGTTACTTGGGAAGACAAACACCACCACTCCAAACATCCCCCCCCTTCCTTCTTCTTCCCCCAGCTTTATATACTGAGCATGACGTCCCATGGTATGGAATATCCCGTTGGCCAGTTTGGGTCAGCTGTCCTGGCTGTGCCCCCTCCCAGCTTCTGGTGCACCTCCAGCCTTCTCAGTCGGTAGAGCATGGGAAGTTGGAAAGTCCTTGACTAGTATAAACACTACCTAGCAACAACTAAAACATCGGTGTGTTATCAACATTGTTCTGGTCCTAAATCCAAAACACAGCATTGTACTAGCTACTAGGAAGGAAATTAACTCTATCCCTGCCGAAACCAGGACACTAGCATATCTTTGTGGCACTGCAAGAGTAAATGAACTTGTTGAAGGAACTGCAGACATACGCGAATATTGCAAAGCAGTGTTTTTCAGTTATGTCAGCAGTTAACAGAGGTACTCATAGGCTTCTGAAGAAATGTGATACTGTCTTGATTGGTTTGTCAATGCATATGTTTAATTGCAATTTGCAGGAAGAGGATGCAAAACAGTAAATACAAGCAATGGAATTTCATATTTAAAAATCTGGAGTGTAGAGTTTCTAAAACCATTAACACCTTTGAATAGTCCAAATTCATCCTGCCTCTGCATATGAAGGCATTTAGCCACACAACCCAAGCCCCAGTTACTCTGAAAAGAAAAACGTCTAGCCTGTGGAAACACCCCCATACTGGCATCCAGCCTATAGCTTCCAAAAGATTGGATGTTCCTGATCTGGGATCCCCTTAGACTTGAAGTTGAAACTGAGGCACTGAAAACCATTAATTAGCTCAAAAGTCTCTATCTGCAACACGTGAGGATAATAACAACTACTTTGCTTTGTTGAGCAGGTATCATTTTTAAAATGGTGAATTATACCACACATTTGCTAGAAAGTGAGCAATTATGTTCAGAAACGTTTTGGATCCTTCTGCCTGCAGATGACTTTCTGTATTGGAACTGAATATAATCAAAAGTAAAATCTGCCCTTCCTGAGTCTGTAGACAGATGGCTTTAGTGCCTTTGCTGCTGTTTAATGCTTTGATAAGCATTACAAAGTGAAATGTAATTACACTCCTAATCAAGAAATTGTAAGTTAATCCATGTTAGAATTAAGATTGCAAGACAACTTCTCAAGTACCATCTCATGAGTTTGTTCTGCTGTTGTAGTGTAATATGCATGCATGTTTTATGATACTTATGAGTGGTGTTTTACAAACATCTGGTAGCAGACTGTATGGAATAGCAGCCTTTATGTATAAACTGCTGATTTTGAAGGGATTAATTCCTTCAGGTGAAGCATCAGGCATGGTGTCCTCTTGAAATTGTCCAGCTAGCTGACATTATAGTAAAATATTTGTAGAGGTGATTATAGATGATGGCTTATGGTATTCATAATTCTCCATAGTTTAGATGCTATGCAGTTCTAATTTGATATTTTTGCTTTTATTAGCCTCGATGTCAGTGAAAGAGATTCTGCAGAGCTTAGTTGATGATGGCATGGTGGACACTGATAGAATTGGAACTTCCAATTATTTCTGGGCTTTTCCAAGTAAAGCTCTTCATGCCAGGAAGCGTAAATTGGAAGAATTGGAGTCTCAGGTAAATCTATTTTAGGGAAAGTACTTTTCTACCTGAATGGGTTTGCTTTTTCCTTATACCCTCTTGTTATCCTTTTTCATATTGTGCTCTCTCACGTGTGCATGTGTGCGTGTGCACACACACACACAGATTTTACTATAGGAACCATCTGGCATGCATGGTATGACATTCTTTCTCATTATCTTGCTATCACTTCAGAAAAGTTTTGGAGGTTCTTGTTGGAGCTTGAGAAGACTTCTTGTCTACTTGCTGATGTTATTAATGATGCAAAACATCGTTTAAGAACTTCCTCTAAATATTTAGGTAGCATATGCTTTTATGTGTCTGTTTTATAATGTAGGCCATCATGTGGTAATGATCTAAAAGCCACGAGAGGACTGAAATGGATATCCCAAGTAAATGTGGCAGTGGTTTCTACTTACGGCCATTGTGCTTTCCTGTCTGCTTTTATCGGTAGCTTAATTTGTGAGCACTTGTGTAATCCCACATTACACTTTTATTAGGAGAGAAGAGCAGATTGGTCATGATCTGCAGAAGAGCAAGGCATCTTTTGTTGCAACACTGCTGTTCTATTGATCTGGTTCTTTCCTACTTTTTAGGAACTGTCTTTCTTGCTTCTTGTAATTGGAGTGGGAAAGCATCTATTCATCAGTTTATTTGCAGCTGGAGTACATGATAACAAGATCAATAAACTAGTTTTATGGTCTGATTGCACCACAGCACTGCCAACTTTTCCCATGCTTATTTAGCATTATGTCCATTCATCAAAGAATCATTTGAATTAATGCAAAATTATTTTTACAGACATTCTTTTCTTCAGGCATAGCTCTGGTGTCATCGTTGCTACCTTATGTACATACAGCATCATCAACTTCAGCTACTTCTTTAAAGCTCCAAATTAATTGTATAAAAACATGCTTTTTTCCCCAACATGAATTGAAAAAGCAGTTTGTTAATCTGAACACTTTTCACCAAAGCAGATTAAATAGCCTGATCAATGCAGTTGAAATTGCTTGTTTATGCATAGAGTGTAGCGTGACTAGCTGAGAGGTAACCTTGTCAGTTATCCCTTGCTATGCTGTCGTTGCTTGTAAATCTCAGTCATTACTAAACTGAGAGTCCACTGTTCTGTTTTAACCAACAAAAGATCATTTCCCTTTGCCCCGAAAGGGCAGTTTTCGTTACTGGCCTGGGTGTTCCAGATAGCTGTCCGAAGGCGTTTTGTGTGTCTGCTTGTGTGGATCTGGCAGAGGGAGGAAAGTACTGGTACTCTGTCACATGCCTGATGCATCTGCTGCAGTTTTCAAGATCAAGAGTAAGACTTGCTAGAACTTTCACTTCCTTTCTCCTTATTCACTAATTCGTGTCGCTTTTATGAGCCAGTGATACATTCAGGGGTCTGTGGCGGTAAGGAGGAAGTACTGCAGTCCTTCCCATCATTAACTGGAACTGTGTATTGACAACCTTTCAGGCAGGTGCTTTGGATGAGT
The DNA here is from genome assembly GCF_000699105.1 of Pygoscelis adeliae. Taxonomy (NCBI): domain Eukaryota; kingdom Metazoa; phylum Chordata; class Aves; order Sphenisciformes; family Spheniscidae; genus Pygoscelis; species Pygoscelis adeliae. Next base: position 4,675,953 of record NW_008825271.1, read on the forward strand.
TAGAAAGTGCCGCTTGAGATAGCTCTTGTGGTACTGTATGGGTCATCAAAATTATTGACTCTTTAATTTTAGGTTCTGCCGCTGACTTGCTCTATGTTTTGAGTAACTTTCTCAGCATCTCAGATGACCTATTACTATCATGGATATAAACTGTACCTTGTGTGTGCTGGGACTTGGTTAATATTAAGTTGTCTCACTGACAATTTTGTCTGCTCCTTTACTGTCTTTTTGTTTTCAGAACTCAAATGAGTCCAGTCATTAAAAACTTCCTCAATTTAGCTGGATACGCTTGTACTATTTTCAGGCATGGACTTAGAGTCTGGCATGACTGGGCTTAAATTCATTTTTATTGACTTGTAGTAACAATGCACTGATTCTTACTCCAGTGAAGTTTTGTTTGCTGGAACAGGAGATCAGTTTAACTCTGCACTGACTTGGAACTGAATTTCCTTGTAAAGTTACTCAACTTATTAGTACATTCACACAAGTTTTAGACCAGGCTACTTGCTCTGCCAGAACTGAGCACTTGAACAAATACATGCCAAAACTCCTGCTTTGTTCACCAAACACCCTGGTGCCACTGTCTTGTTGAATGCAAATGATTTGCTCTTGGATACTTTCTATTTTTGCCCATGCTGCATATTATAGCCAAGTAGTTGAATGAAGGAGTTGATATTTGTTGTCTTTGCCCTTGGGCCCAGTCCCATCATGAATTTTAAAGATAATTGATCAAGCAGGTCTCTGGCATACCCTGATGAGTATCTTCCTTGGAACGTCTTGCAGAATCTGCCTAATGTGCTCCACCATAAGTATCCAGGGGTTATCTACAAACATATGCTGTACTGCTTTAAATGTACTGTTACATTATTAAACATAAACCCATCTATTATTATGGAATTATAATAAGCATGCAGTTATTGTATTGTAATGTTATTTTATGGTTATTTCTGTGTAGGAAATAAACTATGCTGATATAAACAGTTTTGCAATATAAAACTGTTCCAGTTGAAAGAAATAGTTTTGTTGCCAGACCCTTATTTGCAAACCAAGTCCTGCTCCTAACATATGGGCTTACTGATGTAAGAGCTCTCTTTAGACCATGTTATGAGTCCTTAAGAATACTTATATTCATTACCTTGCTTTTCTGATGAGAATGGAAATGTTTCAGCATTTCAGGGAAAAACATTTTCACTAGCTGAAAATAACTTCTCTGTTGACGCAGTGGAAAGGTGGCATTTTCGATGAATAGCGCTCTGAACATTTTTACAAGATGATAACAGATTCTGTCTGTGAGTTCAAATTAGCTATTTTAGTGTTTGTATTCTTCCTGATGTGAACACATACAGATTTTCTTAAGCGTTTCTAAATCCAGTCACTGAGTATCACAAAACTTGTCAGAACATGCAAAGCAGAGAAAAAAAGTAAGCCATTGTACCATTTCTGTTGCACGTTGCCTGTCTTTGATCATTCCTGTATACAGCTTGTGGCATGCTGAGAGACATGTTTTCTTTCTGTGTCTTGTCCAGATCGCTTGTTAACTACATTAATTGATCTCTTTCTCCAGCAGTTAAAAGCCAGAATCAAACCACCTTACTTAAAGCAAAAGTTTAAAAATCTAGCAGTTCAGTTCATACTGCAATTAAAGCTTTTTGCCAGGAGGCAATATCTTTGTTTGCCAAGGGCATGGGTAAGTAGTGAAGGGAAAGGGGTGACCCCAAATGCTGAGCTGAGGCATTTGAAAGTAATGGGGAGGAAGAGAACAAGCTTTTCCATGATGCAGATTCTTCTATTAATTCATAGCGCTGAGGCTTACGTTTGACAGGTTGCGCCTACTACAGGACCTTTTGCCTGCATACATTGGTACTTCATAATGTTTTAGCGAAGTTGCTTTTAGCTCTCTGCATCTTACAGAACTTGTGATTGTGGGGAGGCTGGTTTAGGAACTGTTCTTGAAACAAAATTTTTGTTTCAGATTTTTTAGTGATTTTTGAGCCACACCCCAACTTGGAGACTCAGTAGCAAAGAAGTCTGACTCAGTATTTATGACGAAGAGCAAGCCGGTTTTGTCTGGATGTTCAAAGTTACACCTCACAGTGGTTGTGTATACGCTAGATTTTTTTCAGGAAGGATTTATTACATAATCAGTGTGATCCCCTTGTGCAGAGATGTGGCAATTAAAACCAATGCTTGAAATAAAGTTTCTGTTGACATAGCTTCTCCCCCGCCCCCATCTTTCAGCTTGTTTTTGTGGGGGCAGGTGTTTGGAGAGGGGCGCTAACCCCTGAACTGACATATATGGCAAATCTTGTGCTGATCTGATTGGGACTAGGATCTTGGTGCTGCTCTCTAACCCAGGGTTACTGTTTGGACTTCTTCCTATTTTTCTGAAAAGCAAGGACAGCAAATACCTTTAGTTTGTGTAGCATCTGCTGCAATTTTTTTCTCCGATAGCTCACAGAGTAAGAATTGCTAAGTAGGTCCCTATGGATTTTGTATTGATTTGTTTTGCAGTGGCATGGCTGCTTTTAAAGGTTTATGCCTTCTGCCAGATGCTTATTCTTCACCTTTTGCTTATGCTTACACAGCTGTGAACTGGACCACTGAAAAAGATGTTGGAAGTTGCGTTTTGGTTAGGTGGGTTTATAGTTGCATCAGTACAGCTATGAGATGGTGAAACTAGAGCAAGGGTGTAGATTGAGAAGTATTGTTTTAACAAGGTTTGTAAGTGGAGAAATTTTTAATGGAACTTCACCTTTGTAGAGAGAACTGTGGAAGCTTTACTGAGAGGGTGGGGGTTTTTTTTTTTCCCTTCCATAAGAAAAGGTGAAAGGATGTGGTTTTATTCTTTATCAATATTTTCCTGGCAGTCAGATTCTGAAGTTTTAAACTGCCTATGATCAATTATATTTTGACAAAATGAGATGTTTATTCTTAACTGGAAGCTTAGGGTTTTTATTAAACTAATGAAGAATTTGACCTATGCAGTGTAGAGCAGAAAGATCATAATTTATTGATGATTCTGCTGCCTTTTGTTGATTTCATAGCATGCATGAAATGAGGAGACTGGAGATGAGCAACTCCAGCATATTAATCAGAGTCGTGTTCAATCTCAGGCAAGAGCTGCTAATATGTTTTATACAATTAGCCCCCTTGCATGTTTGGTTTTTGTATTGTTCTGATGTACTTGTTGCTGCAAAAGGGATATGAATATGAAGGATACAGTTTTATCAGGTGGGAAGTGGCATATCAGTGAGCAAGGAAAAGAGAAACCTTTCTGATGTAACCTTAGTATAAGCAGATTTGATTTTTTCATCTATGTCTTTGGTAAAACACTTGCAAGTGTGCTGTCCGTTTTAGATAAGGTGAATTAATGCTTGTTTGCATTTTGCTTTATAGTGGCTTGAATTAAGTATTAACTAAAGTAACTAGTAACAGTGAGGCTTTTTTCACCCAAGGGCTGACGAGCCTGCAAACGACAACCCTCAGAAGCCATAAGGAGTTCTTCAACGATCTTGCAGTTAGTGTAACTATTGACAGTACTGTGAGCACTGTAATTCAGTAGCTTGGGGAAACAACCAGTTTACTTCCTTTCCCCAGTCTGGTTTTGTGACAGTTCATCTCACTGTTCAGTTCAAAACCATTCATTTCACCTTTTTATTGTTAATTGTCACACCTTATTTCTCATGACGTTGCTTTCTTGTGGGTTATTCTTTTGTATTCTTAGGCTTTGCAAGGGAAAGTTTAACAGCAAACAGTATTATAGCTGCTGTCCCTTCTGAGACTGAGAGCAGGATGGTGTCATCCTGTACTGCAACAAAGATTAAACACAATCTTTTTAGAGCAGGATACAGGATGGACTTTTTATGCTGTTCCCTGTGCTTGCTTCAAGATACATGTGAGCAACAGAGACTTGGGGATAGTTTTGGCTATTTTTTTTTTCTCCCACTAAGCATTGCATTGGGCCAGTGTTAGTTAAGATGGAAGGGATTAGTTGACGTTTCATTCCTTAAATCCCTGCCCTAGGGTTGGTAAGAGGAGGGATTTTCACTTCTCATGACTCATGTATTGAGCCGGGGGAAGAATTTAGAAGTCAGTACATCCTAACTCTCCTTTGGCAGCTAGTTTAAAAAAAAAACAACAAACCAACAAAACAAAAAAAACCAAAACCCCAGGAATGAACTTGTCGAAATAGAGTGACTTCACATGTACAAATACTTACGAGCATTGAAATATGAAAAGAGAAAGGATTTATTTTATTTAAAAAAAAAAAAGATTTGGGGAATGCTATATTAGGAAATACTTTTGTTAGGAATGCACATTGTTTGAAAATAGTTAATGGAAAAAAATAATCATATTGGAGAGTAATCTGGCTTGAAGCCTCCTGGAGATGTTTGACAACATAACTAAAAGGAGAGAATCTTATTGTTCAGAATGCACGCAGAACATTTTGAATTTTAACCATTAGAAAGTTCTTTCAAGATGCAGCTTGGTTTATTTTTATCCTTTTAGATAGATATATTTTTCCTTCTCAAATACTGTGACTGGATTACTGCATGGAAAGTTGCTGAATAGAGACTGCTTGAGACCACTGGCTGAAGCACAAGAAACTTCTGCTGTCCACATTGTTTCTGCCTGAGCAGCCTCCTCCTTGATCCAGTTGACCCACGCAGTTGTCGGTATATTTCTACACAGTTCGGAGATCGATTCTGGACTGCAAGTAGGTACAAATGCTCAGAGGTGGCTGGCTTAAAGTAATCAGTCCTGAACTGAGGTACAAATCCGTGGAGATAACAGACATTCAGTGAGGGGTAGCAGGCCTGATGGTGCTTGGAATCGGGTGACATTGCTGAAGATGCCGGATAAGATGTGTACCCTGGCTGGTGCTTTGAATCAGCCAGGGAGTGCCTGTGGGACCTACTGCTGTGAAGCAAGGTTTTTGCATTGCTTCGTAGCAGTGTCCTCAGTAGATGGTGTATCCTTTAAGAGAGCTCCTTACACACCTCAGATCTCTATTTCAATTTTCAGCCTCTGTCGATGGTTTTGAATGCAGGGTTTCACTGCTTTTTCTCCTCGTGGCAGTGATGGGCTATCCCTAGAGGTTCATGTGCAACAACTTTGGAATCTGTGGCCTAATGCTTTTGATAGAACAGTTTATTTTTGGGGTGCAAGATTTTCACATTATGATCAATTGAACAGCTGTAGTAATTCATCACTCAGTATGTTTTTGAAAATACTTTTTTCATTTATTGAACATAAAGGACTTGCATGCATAAAGTGTCGGTTTATCATGATCTTAAGCTTTGCTGAAATACCTTTTAGAAAAGCTTAGGGCTATCTTTTTAGTATGAATTTTATGAATGTTAGGGAATAGATAGCATGGTTAAAGAATTGTCCTCTAAAACCGGAGAAATACATCAGTACTTTTGCAACTAATACACATGACTTGTATTAGGAATTATTTATTTAGACATTTTTCTCTAATATGTATGCTTACAATTTAATTTTATTAGGTTGCAGAAAAAGTAATAAATTGTCCCTTTCCAGGAAAAAATAAAAGTCTAATTGCTGAAGAGTTCTCTCTTTTAATGCCCATTGTAACGCATAGGCAGGATCCCAACGTGTTGCCTAAGCAGTTACGGCAGTCTTCCCATGTCCAGACTGGGCCTTCCTTTTTCCCTCATATTTGAGGGCATCTCATTAGCTTTCTACTTTATTTATTTATTTATTTATTTACTCTTCCTTGGATTGGCCTGGCTGTTTAGATAATCCGCAGCCCCAATCTGCTGGGTGATTACATTCCCTTCTGGCTTGCTTCCCCCCATCAACCCCCCCCCTTACATAGTAATGAATCTCCCAACAGCGGCAATTAGTGACCCCTCCCTATTTTCAGCCTGCAGCCTTTCACAGATGTGTATGTTTTCTTTGAAATAAAGGACTATAGACACACAAAGAAATGGCCAACTGTGAAGCTCGTATGGTATGACTAGCTAACTTCATACCATCCAGTGGGAGTTGTAGCAGTAAGAAGTATCCTAAAAGCAAGCGGATGAGAATTTGCATCATTTAAACGTGGAGAATATGTTGATTATGTCTATGCTTATTTGTTTGTTGATCCTGTAAAGCTTATTCCCTGGATCAGTCTCCTGGAAGATGCTAATAAAATTTTATTTGAAGCAGTCCAGGGTTTTTGTTACCTCTTTGCATCTTGCATTTAAAAAATGTTGATGTCTTGAAATGATTCTGAATTTAGTAAGTCCTAAAATGTCCAGCAGAGAATACTCTTCTAATGCTGTAACTTATTAGAGCCTTCTGGAATTATGTTTAATGGCATGCTGCAAAGCCCTGGAGGGTATGCTTAGTTACTGCTGTCATGGCAGACTTCTAAAAATACAGTGCTCTAGAGGCTTCTGTAGAATTCAGCAACCTCGTAATTTGGTGTTCATTAGTTGAATTTCATGCTTTTCCTTTTACTAGCTGTTAATATGTAACTAGACTGATGTCAACTGTGAAGGTTGTGTACTGATGAACTGTGTAGGTTTTCCTTTCCTGCCTTCTTGATGAGCATAAGCTAAAATTGGCATGATTTAAGAGCAATTTTTTTAAAAAAAGCTGGCTCTGTAGTAAATGTAACTGTAAAGAATACAAAGTGGGTTTGAAGGAATAATCCTACTACATTAAAAAGGATGTATTGTTACTGTGCCCCAGTAGTGTATATTATATATTCATTCTGATATAAAGCAGGAAAAAAATACTAGCTTTTTCTAACAGTGTTTTCTGTGAAACTGAATTTTTTAGGTAACGTCATCACACAGTTTACCTTTCCTTTTCGAAGAGGCTTGCATACTGGCTGCTGGCTCCATTCCTGGCATTGCAATGAAACTGTTGATCTGAAATGCAAAGAAATTGGGAATAAACATGGGGCTCTCATTCCAGAAGCCCAGGCACAGATGCAGCCCTGCACATCTTCCCGTGCCCGGCAGTAGGCATGGCGGGTTGAGTGACAGTTCAGCGTATCAGCAGAAACCCAGCAGCCTGAGAAAGTTTAAAGGCTTAGATGTTCTGCCTGTCTGGCAAACCTTTAAGTTTTTCTCTGCTGTAAGGCCCAGAGCTTCCAGCCTGGGGATAAGGTGGAGGCAATACTACATTCAAAGCTGGGTTTGATGGAAACAGTGAGTTGTAATCTTATTTAATTTGAACTTTGACTTTCACCTTAAAATCTTGTCATTCAATTGATATAGCATATTTTATTTCAGAAAATTAGCATACACGCAGAAATAAAAATACTAGCATGCAATTATATGTCACTTCATAGCATTTTCCTCTTCTGAAAGGAATAAAATAAAAATAAAAACCCAGAGTATAAAACCAAAATGTGTGAAGTTAGTTTAAAGTAGAGAGACTTCAGAGGAAAGGTCTTTCTGGTCATAGTCAAACAGCTCATTATTGTTGAATGCATGGTAGTTCCATCAAAGACTATTCTTTGTATCAGGAATTTGAGATGACGGTTATCTGTCTGAGCGTTACTTAAAAACAATGAAATTGGCATAAAGAGTGAATATGTAAGAGTGCTGTCAAAACTCTAAAATTTGATAGATGTATTTTACTGAGGCTTTTTATTTTACTGACAATATCTCAGTGTAGAATTTGGGCTTTTTTTAAAGCCTGTGGAATAAAGTTTTGATTTGGTTTTTGTAGTCTTTAGGCAGGACTTGAGCTCAGGGAATATCAGATGAATATTGCTTAGTCCCTGAAGGCATTGTCAGTGTATGGCCCAGCTGGTTAGGATAGCAATCTTTAAAAGCCCTTTAGGGAAAAATTAGAACTTTTCTTCTTTCTCTCCCTTTCTTTCCAAGGGAAAATATTTTTCAGTGTTCTTTCTGCCTGGAACAGACCTGTTAACTATCACCTTGGACTTCGTAGCTTTAGTAAATACACTAATGTGGAGTAACAAGCATCCTTCATGTCCAGATATTAAAATTTTCTATAGTTCTGTCAGTCATGCAAATGCCTTTTGGCTCTTTCAGCTTTCCCTATTAGGCTGCTTGCATTTGTGAAACAGGGTTGAAGAATGAGGCGTTTCAGCTTTTTTTTTTTTTTTTTTTTTTTGGTTGATTGGGCATACTTGGTATTTGTATCTGAGTAGACAGCCATCTGTCCCTCAGGTCGTGCCAATTATGCCAACTCTGAAAGCAGCCAGAGAAATTCAGTTCTTTCATTCAGCCTGCACAACTGTTTCTTTCACCTTTTGTCTATTAAGGAGATCGGCCTGGAGTGCTTATTTTCTGTTGCATAACTAGTACTTACCAAATGGTGTTGCAAATGAATGAAGCAAGAACAAAAGCTCACAGCAAGACATCTTCTCTAAGTAAACTTTAACTTAACTATTATGGCAAATCTAAAAAGATGAAAATAATTGAATTAAAAGCTACTTTTAATGTAGAGGGGTTTATTTTAAAGACTATTGCTATATAGTAACTGCAGCTAGCAATATAAGGTTTGTACGTGGATGGGTGAAGGTTCCGATGGAGGGGGAATTCCTCATTTGTTTCTTCTGGATACCCTGCACATTCTGTTTTCTTCATCCAAAAGCAATTGCAGGAAGAAGGACTCATCTCATACTCAACATGACCTAACAATAGAGCCATGCCTAATTTACCATGTGATATTTCAGTCTCATGTGTTAGCATGCTATATAAATCAGGATTATAGGCCTAAATTTAATCTTGAAACACAAAATGGATTGTGTTTGTGGGACGGGCTAGTAAATCAGTATTACCCACATGAATACTCTAGCAAAACATATAAATACTGCTTATGAGTGCAGAGATCTAACTTCAGAATTCTTTTTTTTTGAGAATCTTTATCGCGCTTTGTCAGACAATTGTATGGAGAGTCAGATATTTGTTTAGTTAGTTCCCTGAAAAAAAACTTCACTCACTTAGCTTGAATGTCTGATACTTTTTTTTATCACTTCCGTAAGTTACAATCCAAAACTAAAAAATACCCACTCGTTACCTCTTCAGTACTTCTTTAAAAATATAGAACTTGCACACTGGCAGAATTAATAGCATGATATTTTGGAACAAGTATTAATCACTTGAAAGAATCAGTGCACCAGCCCTTCATTTTGAATAGCAAATATAACTTGTGTCGGGTCTCCTTTTTCTCCAGAAAATTATATTTATTCCCTACCTTCTTCCAAGTTTTTGAACTGGCTCAAAGATTGCATTAAAAATGAAGTAATCTTTTTATGGTAAAATTTGTAGCATGCATAAAGAGAAGAGAGTTCTTGTACTGAACATTTCTCCAGTATACCTATTATGAAGTATTTAAGAAAAAAAAATTCTTATGAGTACAGAAATATGGTGGGCCCTAACTCTGTCTCTTCTCTTTTTCTACAGCCTGTTTCCCATCCATTTTATGGTGCTCTCTTGCTGAAAAAATGTTGTTGTCTATTCTTTGATTTCAGAGATAAAAATTCTTATTCTATATTGCTTTAATTGCTACTCTTGTTCTTACCTGTATTTGTTGAACCATTGCAGTCTCCCAGTTGCTTCTCTCGTGCTCCTTCTAATTCCCAGCAGACACCATTCCCTACTTCATATTGCTGCAGTGACTTGTAATGACTTGGGGTAAGGCATTGCATGCTGCTTTTCTCTTCCTTTCACAAATGTTAAAAGAAAAAAGAAAAAGGTCTTTTGATTGTATTTACGTAAGAAGTGCGTGTTTGCTGTCTGTGCTTCACTAAGAGTACGTCACAACCCTGACTAAAGCCCCAGTGAACCTGGGACCTGCTCCTGCTGTAGTTCAGTTCACTGGGTGGGTTATATGCAAAAATGGCATTTCGTGAGTGGTACGCAGGCATCCTGAGAGCAGAACAGAAGTGACAATACTGCAGTTCATGGCACTCTACTCAGCTGCGAGCATAATTAGCTAACTTTATAAGTTTACTTCTGTATTTGGAGGCCCTGGCAAGTATGTATTTGTGACTGTATATGTAAAAGACGTAGTTGTATGCTTACGTTGTGTAGTACTTTAGAAAGCAATTCTGCACATCAATGCGCCTTCTCCCCCCCCCTTTTAAGTTTTATTGTTTTAGTCAACAATGATTGCTGAGCAGTTTCTTTTAGAAATGTTCTATGCCTTTCTTTTAACACAACAGGTCTGTTTTCAATATTTTCAGATTGTTCTTTGGCTGTTAATCTTTGCATTTTTACTCTCTTAGTCTGTTTTCTGGCTTCAAATTTTTTATGTTTCTTTAAAATCTAGAGGAATGCTTTGAAGTACTTTCTCTCCATGCCTTCTGTCAATTCCATTTAAGTTTTTCAGTGGTGGTTTAGGTTTAACATAGGAAAGAAATACACCCATCTACTGCAAATGTCACCCTAAAACTCTTGAACTGCTTTTGTTTAAGCTAAAAGCAAACAAACCCTTTGCCTCTGGCCTGAACCAAAGCATAGTGAGCTTCGAACCCAAAGTAAGTAACATTGCAAAGTTACAAACAATTAAAAAATGGATGTCTTGAATTCTTCTGTAGTGCCACAGTGAGTGGTGCTCACAATAGCAGTAGTTTTTAATACCATTTTTGGTTGAGTGTTTTGGCTGAAAGAAAACTGAGCGTATGATATTTCTCTTTAAGACCATAATGACAGTGGGATAACAGCTGTGAATACTCTTGGTGGTTAGCATATGAAACCTTGGCTTGGTTCTTGTCCAGTGTACATACTCGGGTCTGTGTTTGCATGGCTTACACCAGGTTTGTAGATATTCTAATATGCTAGGGAGACAAGCTACATGTTTGGTGGGATATTGGTGGTTGGAGTGGTTAAGAACAAGGAACCAGAAGGAATATGACCAACAAAAACTTTTGCTGGAGAATAAAAATCCAGTCATGTAGAGCTAGGACAGCATTAGGCAGGTTTTGAGAAGGAAGAGAACTGAAACCTGCTGCTGTTGTGTGTCAGGGTTAAACGTTCCTCTTCCAAATGTACATCACCAACTTGCAAAACTGGAACCCTAGTAATAATGCGTGCGTAGTGTATTATAAATTACCTGTGTACGTCTAATCTGTATCCTTTGATACAAACCAGACCCCAAGGCCTGTGATGGAACTGATGGTTATCATCAGCACGTAGCACTTGGCACGTGCAGACCGCTGCACATATGTATAGCTAAACATTGTGAGACCTTTGCAAAGTAAGAAGGAACATCCCTTTGGGGGACTTTGGATTGAATTAGTGTTGAAGCTAGGCCAGTGGTCAGTTAATTGACCGCAGTGGTCTGTAAAATTAAAGGAACTGTTTCCCAACTCTTCTGTTTTATAGATGCTAGTTAGTTACTTCATTAATGTGTCGTCTTCTAGGCTCCCACCATGTGTTGCAAACACTGAAAATGCTCTTGGGGAGAATTTTTTTTACTTTTGAACTTTTAATTATTTAGTCTCTCCTCCTTCTTTGAACAGCTTTCCCCTAGATGACATATTTCCAGCTTTCTTGCATCTTGCTTAATCTTGTCCTGATGCGGAGCAGTCAGACAGACTGGAGACACGAAACTTTCTAGTATAGTAGAATATCTCTTTCTGTACTTGTTTTCCACACCTGGTCAGTTACACTTGTGTCAGAAGGTTGTTCATATGTCAGCCCTGACATCTCTCTTAAGAAACATAGAGGGGAGACAGTAAGCAGCTTTTTCTCCAGATCAATCTCACTGCTATTGACAGGAGTCAGATTTCTCTCAGAGTGGTTAATGTTCCTTGAGAAATTATTTGCCAATTCGCTTGAAAAATGTCCCAAGATTGCTCCAAGGATTGAAATTTTCCATCTGCTACTGTGCTTCTTTGCAATCAGGCTATTCTACAGCTGGGGAGTGGGAAAGTAAGTCACTGTATTTGGCCAGATGTGATCCTGTGCTGTCATACATACACAACACTTGCAAATTCTGCTTTTTTTTTTTCCTTTTAATGCCCTATAACCTGTCATCTGCCATTTGCCCTTACCTCTCAAGTATTGTATCATCTGTATTCATCCTTTCTCCGACTCCTCTATCCTTGCTTGACTGTCTTTCCTTCTTTCATGTACAGTTATTTGCAGCTGTGTTCCCACCTCTGTATCCAAGCCTTCCCGCTTCTCCCATCGTCATAGATTCCTTGCACAGACCCTGGCCATCTGTTCCTTGCCCTTTGCATCCTTGTCCTATGTTTGTTTTTTCCCAATATCTCGCTTCCTTCTGCTGTTCCTTTCCTTATCCTCATCTTTTATTTGTTGTCATGGGAATACCCACTGTGACTTCTAAATAATACACAGAGCTGTGGTTTCATTTTATTTTGTAAATTCTTAATTGTGAAGACGGAATTAAAAAACCAAGAAATTAAAATCTGTGAGAGAAGGAAGCAAAATCTTGAATAAAATTGTATAAAAATCATCATTGCTTTTAGACAGAGGAAGATCTTCTAATCTTTTAACCTTGTGGCATGGCAACCTTTCATGTTATGTAGGTCAGAATCTAAGAAATTTCTGTAGTTCTCCGTGTTTGTCATTACTGTCTCTTTCATGATTAAATGCTGTGGAATATAGAGGGCCAAGAAAATAGTAAGATGCCATACTGGGAAACATGCTTCCAAGCTGGAAACCAGCTTTTATGATTTTATTGCAATTCCCTGAGAGCTCCTTCTGTGCTTCCATTTTAGAGAATGCAGAAACGTTCCTAAAGAACTTCATGAATATGAAAAAACAGAGAAAGCAACACTTTAATGCTTTCTGCAAGAGAGGCCATAGGCTTATTCTTTGCGCTTGCGGTACGTGGGCCTAGATAAGCTCCTTGGCTTCTTTGCTTCCTCTGAGAGTTTTGTTCCAGAAAAAAAATCTTTGTTAGGTATACTGAATGATGTGTGCCCTGGTGTTTGTCTTCCCTGGGCTTCATGAACTGCAAACTGCACCTAAGTACTTGTCCTCTTCTGAACTGTATACTTCTGTTTAGTACGGCATAATGTGGGGGCTAACACACTTAATTTTTCAAGAATTTTGTGGAAAGCCCAGAAAGAGTACTGTTTAACTATCCACCAAAATTAAAATGCTGGTGTACTTCAAGCCACATACTGAAACCCACACTGCCTCTGTGGTTACTTGCACTGAAAGCAATGCGTAAACAGCTGGACGTATTTTTCCCCAAATTATATATGCCTTACATTAGTGTAATTTCTATATCAACTGAAGAAAAACTAAAATATTGTTTTTAAAAGGAGACCTTCTTGTCTGTATGTATGCTCACACATGCACGAACACATACTTATCCAGAAAGAGTAATAAATTTTTAAAAATTGAGCTATAAAAGGTACCCCTAAACACAGTGAGCAGCAGCTGGGCTGTGTCCTAATCTATATGGACCATTAATACGGAGTTTCTTTTTACTGTTATGGCTGATCTCTAAGACTTGGCAGTAAGCTCTGCCTGATATTTATCATGCATTTACATTTAATACGTATTTCTGAAAATACAGACTGAACATGAGTTTAAATAGAAATTGAGAAGTGATTATACCTCCAAAACAGTTCTGTTTGCATTGTATGAATGTGGTCTTGGTGTTTCAGCTGCACAAAAATATAAATGATATGGTTAAATTATTAAGGCTAGGGATTACAAGAAATATCTAGGAACGCTTTTCCATTCAGTGGGATCATCAGTGAGAAAGGGAATGTAGAAGTAGAGACTTCATGTGAGGGTTTTTGGGGGAAGGCAGAATGAAACATGGGCTCTGACAGCCACCTTCGTCTTCACGATTAGTCTGATATACTAGTTTTCTACCTGATTGGTGCTCAGAACATCTTAAAGCTAAACCAAAGAGCGAGTACTTACAAAGCATACTATTGTTTCTTTTTTTTTCCCTTTCATTTTGTGTTGGTTTCAAATGCAGCAACTAGTTTCCAAACTATATTTTATTAGAATTTTTTTTTGCATTCTCATTCATCTCATTTAAGGTGCTCTGGCTAATGCTGAGCATTGTGTCCCCGAGGGGCAAGTATTGCGTCCTGCTCAGCTTAAAAGTTTCGAAAGTGTCTCTGGAAAACTTCCAACTAAACCAGAAGGGCCTGGCTCAAGATGGGTGGCAGGTTAATGGAGAGAGCGCTCTCTTTGCAAATGATTCCTCCTGGAGTAACAGGAAAATGGAGGGAGTATTCACACCAGCCCTGTGAGATTCCTCTGCCTCAGGCCTGAAGGAAGGGGACTCTGAAGTCTATCAGTGTGAGTGCAGCACAGAAAAAGGGGGCTATGGCTTTACGTGCCTTTGAGCTATAGAGCTTTTATTCAGCAGTATGCAAAAGGGATTGGGGCCATGCCAATGGCATACCAGACTTTGGGAAGACTGGTATCAGCAGCTGAGCAGGTGGATCTGCTACAGCTTTTGTCACTGCTTCCATTGAATAAGGAGACCTGGAAAAGGACCAGAGGAAATCATCTAATCCAAAGCCTCCATGTCATGGAGTCCTTTGCATAGAGATGCCAGATTATGGTATGAAATAGGATTTTGGTCCCATGCTGAATATGCAGTACATAACAAGATTATGTGCTACAGGAGTGAAAATTTCTTAGGCTTAAAGTTGCTTCCTGTAATTCTTTTCTGTGGTTCAGAGCCTCAGACTTATATTTGTGTGCTTTTGTATTTATTTTGTGTTTATTTTTATTACATGTTATGAATATATATAAATCTATATACTTAAAAGTGTATATCCACCTGTTTATTTAAATATATGTCTATGTATACACATTTTATAGTATGTTTAATATATGTTACTGAAATAGGTTGATTTTGTTCTTTGTTTCCTTCATCAGTTTGCTGAAAGCAGTCAGAAAAAAGAGGTTTTACAAAAAAGCATCGAGAAATCAAAAATTGGACGTGAAGATACTGTAAGTTGCTTTGGGGGGTGTCCTGGTTTCGGCAGGGATAGAGTTAATTTCCTTCCTAGTAGCTGGTACAGTGCTGTGTTTTGGATTTAGGATGAGAACAAAGTTGATAACATGCCGATGTTTTAGTTGTTGCTAGGTAGTGCTTACACTAGCCAAGGACTTTTTAGTTTTCCGTGCTCTACCAACTGAGAAGGCTGGAGGGGCACAAGAAGCTGGGAGGGGGCACAGCCAAACTGGCCAAAGGGACATTCCATACCATGGGACGTCATGCTCAGTACATAAACTGGGGGAAGCTGGCCGGGGGGGCCGCTGCTCAGGGACTGGATGGGCATCGGTCAGCGGGTGGTGAGCAATTGTACTGGGCATCACTTGCTTTGCGTATTATTATTATTATCATATTATTATTATTATCATTTTCAATTATTAAACTGTTTTTATCTCAACCCACGAGTTTTTCTCACTTGTGCTTTTCCAATTCTCTCCCCCATCCCACCGGGTGGGGGGGAGTGAGTGAGCGGCTGTGTGGTGCTCAGTTGCTGACTGAGGTTAAACCACGACAGGGGGGAGGCATTCCTACCAGGAAATAGGGCTACAAGTATGCACGGTTTGTAAATACTAATGTAGTCATTGGAAATCCATTAAGAATTCAAATACTGGAAATGAGAAAGGGACAGAAAAAAAATCAGATGTTATATTATTTCTTAGTTGGTCATGCACTAATGAGTAAAATATTGACAACTGGTTGCTCCAAGGCTGAAAAAATGTTTGGCTGCCTGAAGTCTGGTAATCTTCCAGGCTTTTTCAGATTTAACGATATCTTAAAACTTGAACTACGCAGAGGTATGTACCAAAGTTGCCAATGGTTGCTGAACTGCCAAATCTAGTAACTGCAAACTTAGGTGTCCGGGGTCTTATTTTTTTTAATCTTACTTATAATCTAGATTTCTAAATTACTATTCTGAGCAGCTATGTGTAAGCATGGTGCTCTTTGCATGCTGAAGCTGTTAACACTGCAAAATAATATTTAGGCTTCATATTTACCTTACATATGAAGTAGCATATTAGTTAGAAATACTTCATATGGTATTCGAAGCTGCTGATTTGTTTTGAGATGCTCAGTCTAAAGTGGTTTAAACCTCCAATAAATGAATGCATAAACAGGGACGACCAGAAGCTTTCAGGTGGAACTGAATTTTGTAGGAAAGTGCCAAATCTTAGAATCTAAAATGTTTTATAGAAAGGCTCTGGGTTTGACTGTAATCAGGGAATCACAGGCAGGTTTCTCACGCAGTTGTGCTTGTCAGGTTTCCAAATGGACAGTTCGAGACTTGGGCTTCTCCACCATGTGGCCTGCCCTTGTCACAAGAAGCTATTGGTCCTGGAAATCCTGTTCTGGCTGATGCTTCCAACATTTTGGTTCTGGATTATATATCAAGAAAAAGTCCTGAGAAATCTAGATAGTGATGTAGGTCTCTGAGCAGCTGGCCTCTGTACCTCAGCATCTGGAAGCTTTTGATTTTCAATCTGCATTTTCAGAACGTGCTGAATCCAGACTGTTGGCAAAAGCACTGGGAATATGGAAGTTTGGGGAAAAAACACAAACAAACACCTCAGACTGCTGGGCTGCCGTGGAGATTGCCATTGGCTAAAAACCTGATGGGTTACAAACTCATGCTATCTGGCTTTTTCAGGCTACCCAGTGCCCTAGCATGAGTTCTGAATATCAGCCAGTTACAGTGTTTGGCTGTAACTACACACTGAATTAGAAGTATGTGCTGAGCTGGCTATGGGAGAGCTCATGTTGAGTCAGTGTCTGCAGATTCTTATTGATCAACAGAATATTTGAGGTCAATATTGTATAGTCTCCCAGCAAAGACTACCATGTCTTAAATATCTGAATTTATTTTTGAGACCACTGCTCTTAAATGGTGTGGAAAAAAGGAGGAGAAAAATAAATTTAGAGGGTGTTCATACACAGCATCCCAGTTTGTGGAAGTGTGAATGGTAGGTTTTTCTGTAATGCTGTCTTTAAGTACAAGACTAGCACTCCTAAATATCGTTTAACCTTTAAGCCCAACAATTAAGAGATCTGTTTGGAGTTTGTCAAACCATGTTGAGTTCAAAGGTTGTAGAAAATTGTTCTTTTGTTTGTCCATTTTGGCCTTAATTTTTTTTTCCTTCCAGTTTGTACTCGATATCGTTTAGTGTCACAGAGTTTTGTGTGTGCATAAAATGCTCAGCTGGTTCATTGACAGAAAGCAGTAGTGAAAACAGCTTTTAAATTTACATCTTTTTATTTTTTGAAAAACATTCTGTGCAATAATTAGTGATTTTTATTTTTGTATTTTTTTATATCTCCCAACATAATTTGAATCCTCAGGCAGAACGTGCAGCTCTAATAGAGGAACTTGCTGCCCTTCGGCAGAAAAAAGAGCAGCTAAAGGCAGAAGTAGACAAATACAGAGAATGTGATCCAGACGTCATTGAAGAAATGCGTAAGTTGTATATTGTTTAAAGTGAACTTTTGTACGAAAAGGTCTGCACTTCTTTAGCTTAAAATCTGGTATGCAGAGGTAAGCCGAAGAACAGCTGCTTTTCTTTTTAAAGTTGTAAGCAATACAATACAGGTACACTGACCATTTCTTTTCATGTTCCATTGTATTATATAAGGGGGGGGGGGGTATTGACATTTACTCTACCAGCAACTGAGCAGTTAACAAACAATCCTAAAATGGAAATACTCTGATGCGTTAGAATTAATATCGGGACCATTCTTTCTAGAACCATATTAATTCTATAACTTCTAAGGGTGCTGGACCCTAGAATGTGAGTAGGAAGAGTAGTCTCTGGCTCCCATTTACCTTCAATTCCATGCTGGCAAAACAGGTATCTTTCTACTTACTTTGTCTTGTCTATTTAGAACATAAGCATTTCATTAGAGACACTTAATTGTCATTTATACGTAAGTATGATATTACACTGTTGACTTACTGTTTGTACTGTCTCTGATATGCTGGGTTTTGGTTGGAGTTTCTAATTCTAATGGAATAGAAGGAATGATGAGTGACTCTAATACTTAATACAGAATTGGGCAGTGAAATGTACTTAACATTCTGATCCTTAGCATGAAAAATGAAGAGCATGCATGAAATTTTATTGAATTTTCTCTACTTCAGCTTTCATGTTTTATTTATTAGGCTGTTACGTTGCTACCCAAACACCACTGCATATTCAGTTGCTGTAATGCCAAAATGCTATTACAGTGTGATGAGGAACAGGCACAGACCTTTTTCTGAGAAGATATCTGACTGAATCTTTCTCTCCTTATTCTTCTAACAAAGTCCACAGCTTTAGAAATGTGCTGAGAGAAAGCCAGGAACATAAACAGAGTTGGCAGCACACCCCAAAATTGGACAGATATTATTTATTTTGAGGGGCTGTGACATTTTTTGTCAGCTGCGTTATCTTTCCCCAAGGATGTAATGGTATGCCAGGGAATAAGCAAACTCGAGACCTGAGGTTAGTTACTGTGCTGTAAATCCCTCGCTGTGTGTGCTCTCCTGAGGACAAGTAAGAGACACATTCCAGCTGATTCCAGCTGTAAAAATGAATGAAGTTAGGCAGATACCGACAGGAGAGGGATTTGTAGTGCCAGGTATTTAACTGCTGAGATACCCTTATAGTAAGCGTTGCACTGAATGGTTTGAGGAGCCTCTCTTTTGAAGCAGTCGCAGTGAGCACGTTGCTAAATACTAGACATAAGGGGGCAAATCACAGCTTGAATGCTAGGGCAAACTGCATTAGCTGGTAACACAGAGACTAATATCCTGAAAAGAGGGAAAGGGAAAGAAATGTAATCGTTAGTTACTTCAGTCATGCCCTTCTTGCTCTCTCTTTTTTTTTTGTTTTTGTTTTGTTAAAGTGTGTGGAAGCTCCATGTGAGCTTCTGCAATGGAGGGATGAGCATTTAAGGGAGTTGGTGAGGTTAGTCTTGTTGAGCTACCTGTAGGATTCCCAGGAGAATATGCAGTAGTGTTTCAAAAAGAATTTGTCCCTGACCTTTGATTAAAAAGTTTCTGCTTCGTTATATGTTTCATCAGTCATTGTTGCACTGGCAGTGCACATTGTTGCTGGCAATGTATAAATGAATAAATGGTGATGTCAATTTTGGGGACTTAATGTCTTTGTCAAAGCTGAATGGAATTTTACAGGCTTTAAGGGAAAGTGGGGGG
>NW_008825271.1:4695142-4695773 GCF_000699105.1 Pygoscelis adeliae
GTGGGTGGGGGGGGGGGGGGAAAGGGTTGGGGGGCATTTCTCTCATTCCAGAGTGTGGGGAAGTGCAAAGGCAAAACAAGATGCAGGAAGTTATGGTTTTTAGTGTAAGAAGGCAATGGAAGGTGTTCAGCTAGACATGAAAGTTACTGTTGCTGTTTCACAGAATAACCTTTAATCAAAGTTACTGGTTCACAGATTTTAAAGCATTTTCAACTGCATGTGAGTGATATGATTTTCTACTAGCTGTACAATTTAGATAACATAATCCTTGTGATTATTTTGAGTTAAATCACCTGAGCAGATTACTAACTCTAAATTACCTTATGTTAATTTTGAGTCAGAAATCAGAGATGGCTGTTATGTTATATAATTGCACTTTTTTTAAGAGTTGGATTGTTCAATATAATATGTTTTGTAATGGCCAGTTGTCACTTTCTACATTTCGGTTTTCCATCTTCTTCCTTAATGACTTCAACCTGTAAGGAAATCTTTCTGATGCTCAGTATAAAATTTCACTATTAATTTCCCATCCCATCTCATAGAGCTGCCTTGATTTTTGTTGTGGTATTTTAGGGGTGTATCAAATTGTCATCTGATTTCAGCGGCCTTCAAATTTGGTGAATACTTTGCT
>NW_008825271.1:4695839-4706470 GCF_000699105.1 Pygoscelis adeliae
GCGATGAGCCTCATTAAAACACACACTAATTCCAGGGTCAAAACAAAGTTTGGATGATTCATAGCAAATAATCTGAAGACTCAACTAAAAGCTGAACATCTGTCTTGCTTCCTGAGTCTTGTGGTGGGAAAGTCATGTTTGACCGTTTAACTAAATATACTATAATGCATATTCACAAGGGGGCAAATCAGAATACTAAATACTAACTCTATTTTTTGCTGACTTCACTGCTTGGCCTTTTAATATCAGTAACAAATGTTTTGCTATAAGTTTTGGCTTAATTTCCTTGGCTTTTATATTAGAGAGCTGAAGTACAAACTCATAACGCCTTCCCAAGTTTACAGCATTTGAACGCAGAATTTCAGTATCGGTATGTAACAATTAACTACAGTAAATAGCACAAGAAACAAGATTTAGGGACTGACCACTAGAGGAAGCTACATAATAGTCTGGTCTTGTGGATATATTTGGATAATTCCATTTTACAGGTAGGGTATTGTAAAAATATATCTGGAATTGCAAAATACATGGATTTCTTCTAACGACCACTGCAGTTCAGTGGTTGAAGCTTGTCTTTGCCACTTGGAAATGTTGTTTAAGCCATCTTGTGTGAGTTAGGATTGAGTAATAAATTCTTCCTCAACATTAAAGGCAGTAAAACTGACAACAGTCATTGGAGGTAAAAAGAAATAATAAATACTGTGATTTTATACTTCTCTCTTAAACTTGTAGTCCTGCTTCAGCTGGCATGGGACAGAGCCCTTGTTTCTCAGCTTTGAGGCAGATTTTTGTAGGCTGGAGGGTATTCTCATGAGGAAGCAGCCATTGTAGAGAAGAGATTCTCTATTCTTCCAGGAGAAAGGCTTATATGATGTAACGTGTATGTAAGCAAAGTTGAATACATGCGATGCTGCTAGATTCCCTAAAGATTATGGTAGAGGACAAAGGCATGGAGAATGCAAGTTTTCAATAGTTCATAATTTATTCGGGTTTTCATAAGGCCAACAAAAAAAGCTCCACGTAACATCAAGATTAACCTGCTGCATAAGTTTAATTCTTTCTGCCCGCCAGAGAGAGATGTTAGGGAGCTAATAAAATTTTCCTGACAATTAATTTTATAGAAAGGCTTGTCTGGCAGCCTAAGTGTATAAATGATACTGATTTTGCTCTGAGTTGTTGGCCAGCTTGTAACTGGAAACAGCTAAACATTTTCAGTGTTCACTGTAAAATAAACATTTCTAGAATTTCAAACTTCTTGTTCTTCCACTGTAATTAGAATCATAGAATCATTAAGGTTGGAAGAGACCTCCAAGATCATCGAGTCCAACCGTCAACCCAACACCACCATGCCCACTAAACCATGTCCCTAAGCGCCTCATCTACATGTCTTTTAAATACCTCCAGGGATGGTGACTCAACCACTTCCCTGGGCAGCCTGTTCCAATGTTTAACCACTCTTTCAGTAAAGAAATTTTTCCTCACATCCAATCTAAACCTCCCCTGGCGCAACTTGAGGCCATTTCCTCTTGTCCTATCGCTTGTTACTTGGGAGAAGAGACCCACACCCACCTCGCTACAGCCTCCTTTCAGGTAGTTGTAGAGAGCGATGAGGTCTCCCCTCAGCCTCCTTTTCTCCAGGCTAAACAACCCCAGCTCCCTCAGCCGCTCCTCATAAGACTTGTTCTCCAGACCCCTCACCAGCCTCGTTGCCCTTCTCTGGACACGCTCCAACATCTCAACGTCCTTCTTGTAGCGAGGGGCCCAAAACTGAACACAGTATTCGAGGTGCGGCCTCACCAGTGCCAAGTACAGGGGCACGATCACTTCCCTAAATTAATTAGAGGAGTGTTGATTTATACTATATTAAAACATTGTTGGGTCTTAGCTATTTTTTTCACAGTAGCCATGCTTTGGTTACTTTGTGTCTTTGCATAGGACAGTAATCTCAGAAATAGTTATATACTGACTGAAGTGTCTTCCGTGTGGTATGATTGCTAATATTTATGGAGCTGATCTTAGATGTTGCCTGTCAGCATTCCTGTTTTATTTAGCATGTTTTTAGAATGTCCAATTACTGATAATTTTTATGTCTTAGGCTTTTACCTTTAAAATAGTGATCTGAACATGTCTAGACAAACTGTATTCTCAAAAATTAGCAAACTGCTAGATACAACACATGTAATGTAGCAATTTTGGTGTAAACCTTTTTACTTCTGCTCTCTTTGTTTATTTTTACCCTGTAGCAAGAGGTGTAAGCGGTTCGGGTGGACATGATTTCAAAGCACAAATATCCAGATAGTTATCCCTTTGAATCTCCGAAAGTGTTATCTCAGAGGCATCGCTACCAGTCCAGTTCAGGGTTAGATTATTTTCTAAAACTAATACTTACATGGCTGTGTGGAAATAAATTTGGGGAAAACATCCAGACCTTACTGAATACCATAAAAATGTCATGCTATATGTAGTATGTACTTCCAAGTGTCTTTTTTCATTGTAGATGCTTCAAAAATTTCTAATTCTGATGTGTCTAAACACTGAAAATTTCAGCTTGAAAAACTGTTGTGAAGAATTGTATCTGGGTATACAGACAGTATGAGAAAATAGTTCTGGGTTTACCAGTTTCTTCATTCATCTTAATATCTTGAGGCTGAATGCTGAAAAGGTAATGTTGATTTAGCTGCTGGATTTTGTGGGGTACACTGTTTGGGGTTTGGTTTTTTTTTTGTTTTGGATTTTTTTCGTTGATACACGCAGCTATTATGTTCTAACTGTTAGGTTCAAATCAATTTGAAAAGGTGTTATGCATACAGATGTATTTAATGTTACAAAAACTTAGTACCATGTGCTAGATTCTTTTTGGGGTTTCTTACTAATGCTGGGAATAGTCCCTGTTCCCAGAGGGGGAACAGTAGTGAAGAAATGAAATGAAGATTAGACTATCCTGGCTAATGGAGAGGCTTTAAAACAGGTTGCATCAGGTTTACTCAAAATTCATCAAAACGCTGATAATTTACAAAATGGTTTAATGGGGTTTCTTGTATATTTTGTGGGAAAGACTGTTGTTCAGAAAACATATCAGAAAGGTTATTTAAACTAAAGAGCTCTGTCAGTGCTTTCAGTTAATGAACTATTAAATAGCTATTTTTATAAATGTAATGATTCACTTGGAAAAGTGAATGTCTACAAATAATTTTAAGCCCCGTCTAGGTGCCACCAAGATCAATAGGGTACAAATCAAGCCTACAGAGAGTATTTGGTTTTTTTTAATCGCTTCTAGATCCAATATGTTCAGCTTGCAGTTAAGAGGATGTTTTCTAGCTACTGACCATGAAATATGCACCTGGCATCTGAGAGGCAAGCTGTGCTTTTTATGGTTTATGCATCAATACCATTAACAAAGAGTCTGCAATTAAAAATTAGTCATTCTGTTGAAGTTAAACTAGTGTCTCCACCCACACTTACGTTAGCCTTAGAGGGTTAAACTAAGCTTTCTTTGGACTGAACCAGACACTTGCTTAAAAGTACATAGAAAATAATAGATTTAAAAGCAGGCATCCCTTTTTTTACTTACACAATTCTCTGTAAGATGAGACTGTATAACGTGTTCATCTCCTGAAGATCTGGATGAGGATATGACAGGAAATACGTACATGAACATACATTGTCTAACTTGTGGGCTATCTGCTACTAATAAAAACAAAACCACAAAGCTCCCCCCCCCCCTTTTTTTTTCCTTTTTCCTCCTTCACCGTGGAGTACCAGAATGTATATAGATGTGCACTAGTAATGAAAGAACACATTTACTCGACTAATTGCATCAAGCTAAGATTTTTTTTTTTTATGCTTCCCCCGCTCCCTATACTGTTCTTTGAATGGCTTGTCATTTGGTTGGAAAGTTGGCAAATTAAATTACCTGTTCAAAAGCTACATTAAAAGACAAAGCACAATGCTTTACCAAAACTAAACATAACTATTCCTAATTCTTTCTAAAAATTATAAATGTACTTGTATGTAATCATAGTTACACGTAGTAACAGTAAACATAAATTTTAATGGTTAAGTAAAGCTGAAAAAGGAACAGGGTACTAATGGGTGGAATTACAAATGTATACTTGATCACTAACACTCAAAGCTCCTTTGGTAATCATAGCATAGCGAGAAGGAATTGCAAGTTGAAGCAGTGTTTCTGCTCCTTTACCTTCATCCCTTCCAATTTTCTTTTTCTCTTGAAAATCAAGGGAGGCTTGTTTGCAGTTCAGTTATTGAAAGCGCTTGCTGGTCCTTCGATGGAGCAAACACTTGCAGAGCAGAATCTGGCTGTGATTACCGGCAGCCATAATGTGGTAGGTTTAAAGACCTTCCCTGACAAAAGTAGGTTAAAGAGTTCCCACCTTGGCCCTTCATTCCTGCGCTGCAGTTCACCAGTGATAACAGCAAGTGAGTCAGAGTTGTCAGCTCGAGTTAGGAACTGATGGTATTTATATCCTTGTCTTGTGGTGGACTCTCCTCTGGTCTTTGAAATCTCTCTCTCCACCAGACAGTCTGTCTGATGAAGTCTGTCGCTGCTTTCTTCAGAAGGCTTTCATACGTGTTGTAATTTGTCATGCATCTCCCAGAATTTTCTGTCTTGTGGTAGTTGCCCTGAAGAGCAACGAGGGATCCTCTGACCAACTAGGAGCACATCAGGTGATAAATTTTCAAAGGGCATCTTCCTGAACTCTGCAATGAGTTGAACTGTGTAGAAAATAGATTTGGAAAGAACTGAATGAGAGAGGAACAGGAGTAGGTAAATGGGTGAGCAGCTTCTGGCACTTAGAAAGGAGAAAATAACAGCCACAAAGAATAATGAGCGAAGGACCACCAGGACAGACTGCTGCAGCTTAAGATGCATCAGCACATATATTTCTAAGGCGCAAAGCTTAAAGTGAACTGTGGGGCTTTTGACTGAAGCTGGGAAGCTGAAGTTCAGAAGGGTCATTTGGCTTTCAGCAAAAGGCCCTAATTCTCTCTGTTTCAGATAATTTATCTGTCTCTGGCCTAAAGTTTGGACTCCAGCTAAGAGGTTACTCTGCAATGAAAAACTGTCCTAAATGTTTAAACACATGCATAGGTGTGTTTTTATACCTCAAACAGATTCTAGCAAGATTATTCTTGGAGACCTTCAACTTATGCCAACTTGCTTTAAAATGAAGCTGCATTTTAGCTGGCTAAGCAAAAAAAAAAAAAAAAGAACAAATTTTAAAATCATTTGTCTTTTGTCAGTGGGGTTTTACTTGGACACTCAGAAAAGAGGCAGTTGGATGATCAAATCTTTAGCTAATGTGTGTAACACCCTGCTTAAATAAACTGGCTACTCTGGCAAGTTACTTTTTCTCAAACGGGAATGCTCACCGGGCTTATTTTTGTTCTTTCTGTTTATTTTGTTTCTTGTTTGTTTATATTGGAATGGCAGAAAAAATATGTAGGGTGAGAAGCAGACAGGTGAAATACGTGGGAATAATTTTATTGTCTGAGCCAGTAAATCTTTATGGCAAAAGTTGTTGAGCTGCTTAGGAATGGCAGACACTTGATAAAATTTGTGATGTGGAAAATGGCTACTTGTAACTACATTTATGATACTCCTTGATTTAGAAATGAATCGGCAGCAATCCATTTGGCCATGTTTTAAAGCCATGAAGAGAGCATCAAATGGAAGTAATCTATAGATCATATATATAAGAAACAAAAAGGCTTTTGTGGAGTGATTATTTTGCTTCTCTCTCCCAGCGTTAGACCTGCTAGGTTAGTTGTGTATGGATCCATTCATTCAGACTGTTTTGATAAACTTATGGTGATGTTCAAAGGGATTTTTTAAGAAAATACTGGTTTATATATTTTCATGACTTCCATATGCAAAATGAGGTCAGGAAAGGTATTGTGGATTTTTAATTTGTCTTCAGTGCTAAGCTGCACGACTGACAAATGTAGTCTTCCCTGGCCTTGTTCAGAAAAATACGTTGCCAATCTCATACATTAGGAAATCTCCCATATGTTGTGGGATGGTAGAATATGTTTTCCTTATGGGTTTATCTAGATTAGGACCATATATTATCAGTGTATATTCCTAATATAGATACCTTGTTCTGTGCTATTTAACTGCAGGCATTTTGCAGGGCAGGTTGTGTGAGTGCAAGACTAATCTTGGCACTGATCATGTATTTGAGAGTACTTCCAATGGTTTTTCTCCCCTCCTCACTTTAACATCTTATGAGCTAGTTTCACTGGAAAGAATAGGATATCAGGAAAAAAAAAATCTGGAACAGAGAAACAATTTGGAAATGCCTAAATGACACAGAGGTTTTGTCTTTGCCACTGTAAGAGACCTTTGTAGATTGGGAGAAGTTTGGTGTTTTGACTGAGTTTTGCATGATACTGTGGTACAGAAACTAGGGAAGCACAATCTTGATGAAACTGCAGTAGTGTGACTCTCAAACTGCTTCATAATTGTACTCAAGGTGTATTCATTAGTAATTCAGTATCAGAAAGGGAGCTAGAATCCATGAAGTTCTAATAGAGTCTGTCATGTCTGTGCGTCTGCTCAGTATTTATGTTAATGAGCTGGATAATAGAATAGAAGATATGCTGTTACATTTGCAGATGACGAAACTAGAAGAGACTGCATGGACAAAGGACAAGGTGAGATTTTAAAATAAGCATGACGAATTGCAAAATTCAGTGGCAAATGTAAGGATGTATACGCATTCAAGGATATTGTGTTATGTAAATGATCTGGAGCAGGTAGTTAAGGGTGGAGGGTTTGAAAAAGATACCAGGGGTATAGTAAGTTTACAGGTTGAATATAAGACATGCTTGTTACAAAAAGTGAAATCGCCATACTAAGAAACAGAAGTATAGCCAGCAATGAGATATATGAAATATCTTTCTACTCAAGTTGGCATTAGTGAGGCTTCAGCTGTAACACTGTGTTATTGTCGGATATCCTACTTGAGAGGTATATAACTAACTAGGGAGAATTCAGAGTAGAACAAAAAGGCCTGACATTGGGTAACTACATTCTAGGAGAAAAAAATTTACAAAAACAGGGCTCAAAAGAAGATTGCCCCTGGTGGGTTTCACTTATTTATGTCTCCTTCAAAAAAGGAAAGGAATAGCCTATTGCTCAGGTTCATGGAGAACTCAGCAGTAAGTAATAGCGTTAAATTGCAGGGGGAAAAAAGAGTTAGATGAAAAGCTATTCTAATGGTGACAATAATCAAACGCAGAACTAGATTGCCTGGGAAGGTTGTAAAAGCTCTAACACTGGAAACCTTAAAAACATGCTGCAAACACCTCAGAAATGGCCTAGGTAAGGTTGGACGTGCATTGAGTCATGGGTACAGAGACTGGAGGACCTCCCGCGACGCTTTTCAGACACTTCTCTGCAACTTCTGTGCCACAGGAGGTGTGCAGCAGAGTGACATCCTGAACTGGACAAAAACCATAGTGCTCTGGGATGAGCCTCCTTGCGAAATGCAGTTCAGCAGCAGTTTGCTGTGGGTAAGGAGTACAGAGCTTTTACTAGTAAATGAAGGGGGAAGGGAGGAGTTGTCCACTGAAAGAAAAACAAAGTGTTGTTAGGGAGCCCTGAGTCAGAAAGCTGGTGTGTTTGCTTCCCTTTTGTAAGCACATAGCTTCCCTCTGTTCTTTGGATAAGAATAGATGTATTTTAGTTATGCAACGAAGATTTCAGCGTGGGCTTTCAGGTAGAATATTTGAAAGGTAAATAGTCTTTTTCTGTGGGTACATGAATGCAGTAAACTTAAGTGCAAGAGCTAGCAAGTGCAAGCACTCTATTTTGCATAGAGGAATCTTTTGGTAGCAATTCTGACAAATTCTGTTGGACGTTTTTCAAAGAGACACTGTGCACATGCTGATGAAATTTGACAGTGTGACCTTTTCATATGGGACAGAGGGAGCTTTTGCTGATGGGACTTGACACTTTTTCAAATACACTAACAAATATCGCAGACCCTTTAAAAGCATGTTCCCAGAGATGTGGATCAGCTTATTAGTAGCTTTACTATGCACTGCCATGTCTCACCATATAGACAAGACTGGCACTATGTTATATATTTGCTCAGGTTGATTTTCAAGTATGTATGTGTGTGTATATATGTATATATATACACACACACAGAGCTGTAGCAACAGAAACGCTAATTTAATTCATATATCAAAATTTCTTGAGTATTTTTCTATCACAAATGGCTTATTGTATTATGCTCTATGCTTTTCAAAAGAGTTGTAGATCAGTAGGTAGGATTCATAATTGTCACACTTTTCCTTGTAGTTCTGAAACTTTATTCAGAGTCTAAATGTAAAAAGAGATACTCCTTTTTATTTTTTAGTAATATGTCAGTATAAATAGTTTTTTTTAATTTGTGATGTCATTTAAATGAGAAATATCTAGGGATTGAGTTGAATTTAGTCATGAATTCTGAAGCATTATGACTGGTTGATTAATATCATGGGGATAAGTGTTCTGTGGGATACTGGAGTATGGGGGAAGAATGATATGTTATTTTGGATTCAAAGGAGTTGACAGAACTCTGATGTGCTATCACTCTTCTACACAAGAGCTCTTTATTCTGCTTATAAGAGGAAACACCTCTTTGGGAACCATGGGGGAAGGTAAAGATTGTATATAGTGTAGAGGTATCTCTGCCTAATACTTGGTTACAAAATATTCTTCTAAATCTGTTCTTGCGATGTTGTGAGTTACCCAACAGGGTTGGGTTGTAGACAGTGTTGTAGACTACTTAGTCTCAAGGATACTCAAATATGGACTTTAAAGAAGCCATTTGATCACATCATTGCCATGAGCAGTCTCCAATGGCAAGCTACAGTCTCCTGATCAGGGTCTCTGGTGTCAGTTTGTGGATGGACGTCAGTAGGAGTTACTAGGCAGTTAGCTTTTGTACTCTCTGTGGATGACAGGTGTATAATTTCTGTGTTCACCTTCTACCCTGGCCTTTAGAGACAGGCTCTTTATTTGCATGAGATGTTTTCATTAATGGGAAAGATTTTGGAAATTGTGCATCACAGGATGTTATAATGATGCTTCTCCAAGAGAGAGAGGTAGGGAAACAAATCTGTCACAGTGTGGTGATAGCAAGGTAAACAAGGTTTCTGGAAAGTGAGGGCAGCCTCTGAGCAGGAGAATGGGTAACTCTGCAGAAGGCAATGGATAATCAGAGTCATTGGAGATTCAAGTTCACATACTGTTCTTATGGTAGTTGCCATTTTTCATATTCAAATTCAGTCTATGTGGATGCAGAATTATTACTGGAATTCAAATCCACCTAATGCAATTAATTTACCCTGACCAGTTTCATGAGAGAGATTGGGAATCTTTGGGCTAATAATCCTCACTGGCCCGTGAGAACAGTTGCAGCTGTTCTTTGCATTTCATGCAGAAGAATTGCTATTCACACTGTAAAATTACTCCCTCACACACATGCTGAAGACTGCAGTTGTATTCTGCTTGTATCTGCTATCAGCCCCACAGGTTGATGGGGACTCTCTCCTTGAAAAGGTGCTCATTCCCTCTGCAGTCATGCATTTAAGTGAGGAAATCCATACAATTTTCTTTTGACCTACCACAACTAATGCCACAACTGGCACCAACTGTGCTAGTTTTGTAAATATAACTAGCTTTTGTTATTCTGTAGAAACAGAGGACCCTGGGCCTGCAAATTTTGTTTACACGTAAAAACATTGCTTACAATAATCCTTAAAGTTATCCTGAAAATACCAGAGTAGAAGCTAGGGGAGGAAAGAAAGCTACAGCTCGCTCTTCATTTCCAAGTCTACAGGTGGTTGTGAGCTGGTTCTGGCTGTTGATGTTTTTAGTATAGCTGTTGGAGCTGGAATATGTTACATTCTCAGTCCGACTTTGAATACTATTCAGTGACTGCTTCCTTAGTATTCCTTTAATGATATGTGCAGGGCTTAAAAAAGCTTTTTTTAAAGAACCTAAAAGTAGGTTTGGAAAATGTTTTTGAGGAGATGGTGGCGATTGTTGCTATGGCAATTGCTTTTCACCCGTGGAAGTGTCTGAAGTCTGATAGACTAACTTAAGTCTCCTGGAGCATATATATTGTGTTGATGAGGCATGTAGTGGTCTTCCCCTCCTGTGGAAATATTTGAGGCTTCAACAGTTTTTGTGCATTCCAAAGTGGAATGCAAATAGGACCTTTAATTCCCACCACCACCCCTTCCAGGAAAAAAGTGAGTGAATTTGGGGGAAGGAGGAAAGGAAGGAGGAGGCTGTAGTTCTGCAGTATGCTGAGAATGACTGTAGGGCTTCCTGTGTCAGATCAAAAACAATGTGTCCTGACCGTGCTAAGATTTGAGCCAATATATATTGCCAGTTCAGATTTGTTCAGAAACATTGCCGTGTTAACATTTTTGTGTTGCTGGCCTTCACTCCTGACCAGGTGCTGTCCATTTGCTTTAGAAGGCTTCTTACTGCACCTCCTACAGCTGTCCACATACCCTTTTGTCAGGTCTGTCTCCTGGCCTGCTCCTGAATCCCTGCGGGTCACTGGTAGAATGTCACTCGCCTGCATTAAAAAGCATGTTTCCAACCC
>NW_008825271.1:4706531-4721427 GCF_000699105.1 Pygoscelis adeliae
CCTCTAAGGGGATACAAGGGATTGTCCCTGTGATAAGGACAATCACAGATGCTTAGGGTAATGGTTCAGTTCCCAGAATCTGGGCTTCTTGAGTTCCCTGCAGTTCTCCAGAGATACCTGGGGTTGAGGGAAGAAGAGACTTCCATGAGGACCAGTCAAAACTAACTCTTCGACCCTTAGCCTTTCGGGCATGTTTCCAGGTGTGTTTTGCTAACATAACAGACTAGTGTTGCAAGCCATGCTGCTCCCGGGCCCTGCGTTGCTGTATGCACAGTGGTTGCTTTTGTTCCATTCAGAAGAGAAAATGCAAGCTTCTGTTTCCCTGCTTAGAAAATGCCAAGCGTGCTTGAAACTGGTCAGTGGAGGATACAGGTGTGTGTCTCGGCCAAGTCAATGACTTTGTATCCTGTAGGCATGGGAGCAAGAAAGTCTATTGATGCAGTCATGCAAATTGGTGAAATAAATATGTAGTGTCCAGAGCAAATGGATTATTCTGTTGCTTCCAGGCAGCAATTGTATATATTGTCAGCCTATGTGCAGATGTATAGATAGAAAGTAGAGCGTAACTAGGGCCTAATAGTGGTAATGAGAACATCTGGAAGCATCTGGAATGTATGTTGTCTCCTGTATTGCTCACCTCTCCTGCACATTTGGCCCTTTTGTTGTCTTGCACAGCTTCCATACTGGAGCACTATTTAGTAGCTGCCAAAAATCAACTTCTGATAGAGCAGCTGTGGTCAGTGGGAGGATCAGCAGGATTCCAGCTGAGCTTGGGTCCCAATGGTTGTGGTGGTTTTGGCAACTAGCCAGTTGCCCTCAGTGCTGTCTCTGAGTTTCTCCTTTTTACAGTTCCCACAGTTGGTGTCCTGATTCTTCTTTGGTGTATACATTTTTAAGTTCCCATGTTATTGTCTTCTTTAGGTCTTAAACTTTCTTTTTCACTGCAGTCTTAAAAACCAGGAAGCCTATGGCTGTATGATCCTGTGGAGCTAGAGAATAGGCAATCAGAAGTAGCGTGACTTTGAGTTACGTCAGTACACAAAGTAGATGTGTCTAGGGGATGTCTGTTTTACTACTCCTCCTTTCCCTCACCCACCATGCATGTTCACATACAGATGATGCAACCAGTGCAAGTTCCAACAAGCACCTATAAAAGGTTTCTAGAAAGTAGTCAAGGTGCAGATTCCTTCATTTCTCTCAGTTCCTGTGATGGACTCGGGGGCCTCTGGAAGATGCTGGCGATGATGCAGATGTAGCTGGTGTCTTCAGGTGATGCAGGTCCATAACTGCCAATACCTGTTTCTCCTTCCTCTTTCAGGCACGGTGTTGGATACAGCAGGCAGACAAGGTCCTGCAGTGGAATTGTAGGCGAGAGTTGAGCCTGATCCTGAGGGACTTCAATCTTGCCTTCAGATAGCAAAATGCTCAGTCCATATCCATGAGTTAACAGCTGAGGTGATGGCATAGTATTTTCTGGAGAATGGATGAGGTGTCACCCCAAATTGAAAAAAGAAATGTGAGTGGAAAATTTAAGTGAAGGAATTAGTGGTTAAGGAGACTGCAGTGCCATCCTGCAGCAGTGGCAGTGACAGTCTCACTTGATAACAAGAACAAGCTGTCTTGATTGCATGAGCTTGCTCAGGCTGGACGTGAGGAACATGTGGGTGCCTTGCAATTTGCCAAGCTAGCTGGCATTGCTGTTGATACAATATGCCTGATGGTCTAAGCAACTTTCAACATGGCAGAATAAATCCATACCTGCAGCCCTGTGGTGCTATCGTGTACATGTGGGGGGGGGCCAGCCAGTGTAAATGGGAAATCACAAGCAGCAAACACTTGCCCCGGCCTCTTGTGGATGCATTTCCTGGAGATGTCACATGCCTGAGGCTTTACAAGTGGCTCTTGTTTCCCCAACCCTGAGCCCCCTGGCAGCAGAGTAATGTGGGGAATGTGTGTTCCCAGCCTCTGAAGGACTGAGGCAGCCTCCTCTTTGATATTCAGCCAGATTGTCTGAATGTCACCTTCCCCATCCTGAAGTTCTGTCTCCGCTTGTGATCATTCCACACTTATACCATGACACTTTGCTGCCAGTCTGTGATCAGTTCGAGCTGGTGCATGGAAAGAATGACGTGGTTAAAGTATTTCTTAATTTTATTTGTATAACTTTTACTCTCAGGAGTGTCTTTTATTGGGTTTTTTTGTTGTTATTTCTCTGCTATTTAAGTCATTGAAGGCACTGCCCATTGTGGGATTTCCCCATTACAGCTTCCTCCTCTTCCTACCATGATTTCATTTTTAGCCACAGCTCGGTTACAGGCAGCCACCGCCATTTTAACCACCCTGTTGCCCAACCTGTATCTGTTGGTCACCTCAGCCTTTTCTTTGACAGAAGTAAAAAATCACATTTTTAAAACACGATTGCCTGTGTGTATTTTAACACGCATAAGCAGTGTTTGAAGGGTGACAACACACCATGCTACCGCTATTTTTTTTTTCTAATGTACTGTACTGTATGGTCACTGTGCTTTAAGCACAGGGCTGCGTACTGAAAGCTGCAGGAACTTAGAGCTGCTGTGTGATGCAGAAGCACAGGACTCAGCTGGCTGGCTGCTTCCAGCAAAGCAGAGGTTTCTGCAGGTGCTGTGGACTAGGTTGGCTCACCTGCCATCAAGATGCTGTCACCTTGCAGCTCTGGATTCATGGAGTTTAATACTATCCTACTTTTCCTCCTCTTCATTTCAAACTTCATTACTTGGAGTCAAACACAGCTTTCCAGTTTTACTCTAGAGTTTCAGAAAAATGCTGAGTGAAGTATCACAGCTAACACATTTAAAATCTTGACCAGCGAAAGCCCTTACTTTGCAGACTTGCTTTATGTAGTGTTAGGTAAAGTATTGTTCAAAATGCCATTGGCTGCCAGTACGTTGTCAGAGTGCTGCCAGTCATGGAACTGAACAAGTGGGGGTGGCAACAAGCAGTCAGCAAAGGACATAAGGAATATCTCTCTCAAGCTAGGAATAATTTGAATTTCTGGTGTATGCAAACAAGCAAAAATGCCCTCTTCTCACCCACTCCCTTTTTTTTTTTTTTTGCCCATCTTTCTTTTTTGCTTTTCTTCATGCTATGCCCAAGCTTTCTAATTGTAGGCCACTTCTAGAAACTGCACTGTTTTTGAAACAGGGTTTTACTCTGATTAAAACGTTTTTCAGATCACTTACTGAAGTATTAAGGGTAGAATAATGAGTGCTTAGCTTCCTGTGTACTAGCAGATGATTTTTCAACATAATTTAATTTTGCCTGAAGCATAATCTTTATAACAATGGATACCTGATCATATATTCACTTCTCAGTAGCCCTGGAGACAAATTTCTTGCTGACCATTCAAATCAGTATTATCATGCAAGTACTAACAAGACTGACTGGAAATAACTAAGTTATGTGTAGGCGTGAGAACCGTAATGATTCTGATAAATTCCCACGTTACAAACCAACCTGCTTGATTTGATTCAGTACTTATTTTAATGGGAGCAAGGTGATCTAAGAGGAATTTTTCTTGATACTGTTTTGCCTCATGGAAACTACATAAAAGCTATTTGTAGTAATGGTAATTTACTATTATGTATGTAGATTTGGAGCGGTGGTAAGGGAGGGAAGCCGAGTTTAATAACCAGGAGCATTATTTTGTCTTCATTTCATTGAGGAGGTTCTCAAAGCCCGGGAGACCTTCCAGAGCAATATGATAAACTTTTGGATTAATATGATAAACTGCTACCCTTGTCATTTTCCTTATCTATATAGAGTCATGCATACCTATGTGATGGATTACTTACGTACAGAGAGGATTATAAAATATTTTCCATCTTGGTTGCCTCCAGTAGCTTCAGGCCATATATCTAGTTCCAATCTCAGTACAGACAATTAAGCCCCCAGGCAAACCAAACTGGGATTATTTTATTTTAAAATACCTTTCAGAAACTCACAGTTGTTAATATGGTATCTTTTATGTTGCTTTGCTCCTGTTTTTCTTTAACTTAGCTTTGTGCTTGCTGGAACCTTAAAAGCATAAAACAGAAGAAGGGTTTGGAAGCAGTAGAATAACTTATATTGTGTGGTTCTCTAAAAATTACATCAATAAAAAT
Source organism: Pygoscelis adeliae (assembly GCF_000699105.1). Lineage (NCBI taxonomy): Eukaryota > Metazoa > Chordata > Aves > Sphenisciformes > Spheniscidae > Pygoscelis > Pygoscelis adeliae. The sequence continues at coordinate 4,710,671 of NW_008825271.1, forward strand.
TTAATCTTTGTGCCTTGAAACTATTGTATGATTTTACTCTGATGTGTGCTTGTTTGTTTGTTTGTTTTCTTCTCTATTTCAGGCAAAACAAACAAAATAGCCATGGAGGCAGCCAATAGATGGACTGGTGCGTGTGCATTTATATTGCTTAACACAGCTTCAGACTAGAGCAATTTCAGTAAAAGACCTACTCATCATTAAGAATTTTAAATTTGATTAGGACTTGATGTAGGATAGCCCTTACTTACAAAAACATGCAGAAATATATTTTGCTTACAAATCATCATGATTCAAAAAAAAAAAACATTTTCTCAGTTTAGTTACTGAATATACTTCACATCACATCACATATTTGTTCTTCTGGTGCAATCTTGCACACCATGTTAAAACCTGCAGCTCATTTTCTTGGTTGAGTTAAAATCTGTTAAGATGAGGAAAACATTAATTGAAAGAGACAGGAAATGGTGGTGTCCAGGTATTCAGAAAGTTTCATTCTTCTTTTCTGAATTTTCGTCTGTTTCTAAAGGGTAGAATGCTTTGTGGAACCTTATAATGGATGCTAATATAAAGTAGGTATTTCTAAAACTAATTCATCAGCTTTGACGTGCAGGAAAAATGCTGCACAGTTTTGAGGAAGGTTACGGTGATAACACTTGTATGGAAGTTGAACTCAATTTTCTGTTGTTGCTTAGCTTTGCTATATTGCTATATATTTCCATTTTGCAGAGCAAGCAATATGTATGTCCTTACTTTTTTTTTAATTATTTAGAATACTGTTTGTAATCTTTTTGTTTAGAATTCATCTACTACTGATGGACTGCTCACTATCATCGGTTATGCCAAGTGCAGCAGGATATCGTTGTCACAGTCTCTTGACTATTATTATTTTGTATCTTCATTTGCACTGGGTTGCTCACTGCATATGGGGAAATAAAGTTATGTATTTGAAAATAACTTCTGGGAGTACTGTTGTCAGGGCTTTCTACTGTTGATGAGAGGCTGTTGTTCTCAAGGTCTTGAGAGAGTTAAAGGAACTATGCCGCAGCCTGTAGAAAGTACTTTGCTGTTTAATTAGACAATTAAGTTATATGCTGTAGCATATTTTTCTTTTGAAGAGACGGTTTTAAAACCAAATGTCTGATGGTTAAAGAAAAGAAAATATTTCAAAGGTGTGCAGACACAGAGAACACTTCCTGTCTTAAGGAATGCTGCGATTTATGGGTGTTAGCAATGAAGTAGTGAGTTTCAATCAATACTGCAGTGAAAAATGATGTTACATTGAAGAGAATGTATGTGCTAAAATAATAGTAATGTGATGCTAAAAGAGAAATGCTGACTAAAATAAAGCTACTTGAATGTCTTTTTTTTAACTTTCAAACAAAATGTACATTATCTGAACAAACATATGCAGGACTAGAAAGGACCTTGTAGTTAATTTGAATCTGATTTTCGCAGTTGTAGACAGGCACACAGTAGGTGTCTAGTTGAAAGAGGACCTATAAAATACTTACTATGCATATTCACACTTTCCTCATCACTCTATAGCAGGCTTACACTGTAATTGTAGCTTTCAGTCTTCTCATAGAAGAGGAGCAAGAAAAGATAAAGGTAACCTCAAAAAAAGACAACATACTTTACTTAGTACTGAGTAAAAGTATATCATTAGCAAAAGCCTCCCGTTTTCTGTTCTAAATCTACTTTATAATGATGTTCCTCACTATGTCCCTTTTTCATATACACAGAGAGAGTGCAAATGGAAGGATTTTGTTGTAGCCAAGACTATAATTCATGCTTTTCTAAACATGAAAATCTTAATGGTTTTCATTCTGTTTACAGATAACATCTTTTCAATAAAGTCCTGGGCCAAACGTAAATTTGGATTTGAAGAGAGCAGAATTGACAAAAGTTTTGGAATCCCAGAAGATTTGGATTACGTTGATTAGTGTTCAGCAGTTGATGGCTGACACAGCTGTACATAGTTTGTTAAATATTCTCGGTTGGCATTTAAACGTGTGTCTGAATCCTCTCCAAACAACTGAGCACCCTTTCATTTGCAGTTTTTGTTCAAGTTAATAAAATTCTAAAAATATTTGTTGCATTTCCTTTTTTTCCTTGTACTTCCAGAGGGACAGTAAATTGCTTGGTCACTTCTGTGAGACAGACTAAGAATGGACAGGGGTTATAGGGAATAATTACCACAAAGTCCTGAGACTGGTTTTTACTCTTCTTTTGCTTAACTGGGAGTAATACTAAGAACTAGAAGCTCCAAGGATTTATGTTCGAACACGTTGAAGACTTTGTCCCCTGTTATTTCCACTCCAATATGGAATAGAATGAATTTTCCCCTCATCTCAGTAATGAAATACAAAAGATGCATAATCCGTTAATGGAAATCACAGAGACAATAAGGGTGTGAGTCGAAAGGCTGAGGTCTGATTTCAAGTTGTTCTTTATTGTGTTGCTAGAACTGCTTGTAAGTTTAGTGACAAAATTTTGTTTGTTGTTGGAAACTACTAGTTCATGAGAGCTAAATCTTTTCCAGCAGACGTACTGGATTCGACACTGAGAAAGCTTCCCGCATCAAGATTGTTACCGCAAAGGGGAGGGAGCAAAGAGCACCCATCCATCCATTTGCACCACAGCGCACCGAGATTTAGGATGCTAATCTGGGATGTGAGAGCCCGAATTCAGTTTGCTGTTCAAATTGAATTGAGGATGCTGAGCATCTTTGGGTTTACGTACATTTTTCAATTTCAGACTAAAAAAGCAGCCAACCAAAATAAGAACAAATTTCAGAATGTCTCACTTTTGTCTGGTGAAATTTCACAAGCACCTCACTTTTTATCAGCTTCTGGTTTCTAGCTCTGATCGCTGCATGGCTACAAAAAGAGGGGTGGAGGGTACAGACTGGTCTCCTACCTCCCACAGCTATGGATTGCAAGACTGCATTTCTGCTGTACAGCTCTGGAGGACATACATAAGCTTTACCTTTACAAGGCAGGCGGGCCTGCTGCAAGGTAGATGGGTGTATCGCTAGAAAGTGTCTGCCTTTTATGTAACCCCTGATGAGAGTATTGCTGAAAAGGTGACATTTAGCTGGAGATACGCTCTGAAGTCTGTCTCCTGTGACCTTTCCAATTAAAATGTTTCCTAGCAGTTCAGCGCGTGTTAAAATCCAAGGATTTTAGGTGTGCCCCTGGCTATTGTCATCCCATGTCTATGAAGACAGCAAAGTTATTGGGAAGATACCGAGTGGAAGATTTTCCTCTCACAGAGGTAGCGTAGCAAGCTATCTGTTGCCTAAGGAAAACTTATGTGATGCCTGGCACATAGTAAAATGTCACTGTGCTTACAGCTGCAATGGAGACATCTCCTTTTATGTGTTTGGAAAGATTTTATTCCTAATATATCCAATATTTAACATATAATCTGTTACTAACTGAGTAACAGCTTACCAGCTGCTAACTGGTAAAAGTTTAATGCAAGTAGGTAGTATTGAGCTGAACGCAGTGTTTCTTACCAGGCCTGGCTTTTGCCCCATGAATGGAGTACCATCCACCAAAGCTAAGCGATGGTGCCAAACCAAAGTACTGATGCACATGTAGCTTGGGTGGTGGTTCCTACTCCTGGATTTTGTGCTGTGAAATACTAAAGAGAGAGCTTTTTCTGTTCTTTGTAGAATATCTCCCTCAAGTGATCCCCCCCGCTAAATGTCTGTTTTTTCTGTGAATCTATTCTGTATCACCTGACAGGTGTCAGAAGCTCCTTGGCACATCTGCATTTGAGAGCATGTATCTGCCACACGCGAGAGATGATGATGATGACGACTCAAAAGGCTTGTTTGTATGAAGGAATGTTGAGCACGCGAACTTGTTGATGGTTCTTCCCTCTTAGAATCACTTTCACATGGCTGAACTTCTACTTGTCAAGGAGTCTCGGGTAACTTATGGCCTGTAGCAGTTAGTGCACCAAGACTTCCTCTGGCATCTGTGGGGATGAGGGTTTCTTACTGATTTCTACTGCTTTGGCTACTTTCCAAATTAAGAAGGAAATGAAGATGACCAGCTATGTAAGTTTAGCTGCAATATTGTGGCTTCCTGTCTGTAGGGTGAAAGCGTTGTAGACTGCAACAAAACCATTAAATGTAATAAATAGCAACTAAATAACTGTACGTGAGGTAGACTTGCTTAGAGATGCTACAGTCAGCCAGCACGAGCAATACCTTTAAACTGTCAAGCACAGCCCTCATCCTTTGGACACAAAACTTGAGTTCAAGTGCAAGGAATTTCCAGCAATATAATTTTCTGTCAAGTTTTGGTTTTGTTATACAGGTACAGAATAGAACACAGATATGCAATCATACTCTATTTTCTACTCCCGTCTTCTACTTCTGGTGTTGGTTAGCAAGCCTGGCGGGAGAATGTGTCTTCTCCTGTAAGGACACAATTTTGGAACAGCCAGAACAGAAATTTCTCAGCTAAAGAGAGGCAGGGAAGAAGAGGCGCGTTATTATCAGAAACTGATGCTTAGTCCTCTAGTGGAGTTGATGTATTTTACGCTACCTTTCTTATGATTCTGCGTTTTTTTAGTGTAGGTGACTTTCAACAGGAAAAGCAAATCCAGATCCTTTCTGAGACAAAAAGAGACAATTTGTACATCTTGAATATTCCAAGACACTTTCAGACTGCTGCATCTGCTCACTTTTAGAAGCTTTTTTTCTTAAAAAGATATGTAGCAGACTGCTAAATCCCACAGTGTGAAACCATGTAGATTATGTGGTTTGAGATGTGTGTTCACTTTAATTTTTAAGAGACGCTGAGACTTTTGTTTTCTGCTGAGTTAAGTCACTAATGGTTAAAATGATTTTCCTTCTCCTGAGATGTTTTTGGCTATTAGCCTATGAGAAAAATGAAAACAATCAGTCTGATCTTGTGTCCCAGTTTGTTTCTTCACAGTTTTTCTGAGATAGAATCTGAGCTATTTCTAAAGAATCTAACATGAAAACAGTGGGGTTTAAATGTTCACTTCTGCTGTCACTCTTGTGGTTATGTCTCAGCTATATTATGTATATGTCTTCCTCTTTTTTTTTTTTTTCCCCTTCTGCCCTGTAGGTTTTTTGCCCATGTAAGGTAAATATTTTCAACTGTTATAGTTAAGTCAGGAGGTCAGGCCCTTATTACAATTCAGGTTTATAATTAAAGCAGCCACTAGTGCAAAGTGTGAAAATCAAAGGCAGTTGTTTTTAGCAGAGTCTGCAGCTCTTACAGGAGCACTCGCAGGTCCAGCTTTTCAAAATAATCTCACGAGGAGTTTATCACTACAGTACCAGGCTGAGGTGTTGGGTAAATTTACTCTTTGGGACTGATGTTCATTAGCCACTGTGAAGCAAACCTAGACACAGGAGAAAATATTTTTTTTGTACCCGACATACTTAGAAACCTTACCGGTTTAAAGAAAGTTTGCTGACTGTATCTGCCCTGAAACTATCTATTCTTCCTCAGCTTTTCTTTTAACTAGCCAAGCATGGACTCTAGGGCTCCTTTTGTGGTACTTGCAGAGCATTAAAATGTTAACAGTCACAAGGGTTTAGGTTTTGACATAATTCAGCTGCTAAACCCTTCATTAATGCATCCTCCGAAATGTCATTACGTTTTTGGGGTGTAGTAACCTATGTGTTTTAAAAGGGAAAATCCAGGCTCTGAAGCAAATGGCACAGTGATGCTGTGACCAAGGGACAAAGCTGGAACTGAAACTTACGGGAGAACGATGGGAAAAGAAACCCAACCTGTGATGGTGACTAAGAAGTTTGATGCAAGAGCTCCCTACAGAGTCATCCTGTTGCCCAGGCGTATTTCCACTAGTCAGATGATCTGGCTGGTGCTTATCTTCACCTCTCTTGTAGAGGTGAGGTATGTAGGATTACGTTTTCTGTCATTTCTCTCGTTCTTTTCCCTCCCAGTGTTCTTAAATTTTGCAGTGGATTTTAGCCAAATTTAGTCTGAGGGACTGCGGTGCGAGCTCGCGATTTATCTGTTCTGCTTGGCTGGCTGCCTGATAAATACAGGCTTTCCCTTTCCCACCTGCCGGTTTGGGGACCTGAGAAGGGGTAGAGCATGCTGGGGGTGGGAGGAGGAAGGAAAAATGTCGAAGATGGCTGTAAAAGACCTGGAAGCATTTGGTGCCTGCTGGTGGCAGAGTTTATGTGAGGGTCTGGCAGCATTGCTGGGGATGAGATAGGATGGTGTGTGCATCATTTCAGTGGGAAGGAACAGGGATCTAGGAAACTGGTCTCTTGGCAGCCTGACTTCATTACTTCTGCTGCTCACGGAGCTCTGATTATTAGGCTGGGGGCTTGTGGCACTGTAAATTTACACAAGGCTTTACTGAGACAGCAATTAGATATCTTGTCTGCTCTAGAGAATCGGCACACCCCAGAAGTGTGCATCTGGTGGCTTCAACAGCTGAAGTCCTTGGCTAATCCTCGGTGTTACGCAGGTGGCTGGATTCTTCCGTGTACAGTTACCTGCCGTCTAGATACAATGCTTGTGTAAATATTCCTGTGCTTAAGGGATCTGCCTTCACAGCAGCGAGCCTTTCTCTTCAGCTTCCTTTTCTCCCTGTTCCTTTTGCTTTTTCTCTTCCATCCCTCCACTGTCATTTCCTTTCAGATCTGCTTACAGAAACTACGTAGGCTGAACAAGCAACACACTGCAGTCTGTACAGATGGTTGTCTGCCTTACTCCTCCTCTTGCTGACACGCCCGTCAGCGCACACCTTCCAGTGCACAGGCATATAGGAAGGCAAGCATCTACACATTGGGCTTGCTGCTTTAAACTGCACGTGCAGAAGGTTGCGGGTCAAGACTAGATGGCAAAAACATCTGTGAACACCACCGCAAGCACCACTGAACATTCCAGGTTCGCTTCAGAAGCTTTATAATGCCCCACAAACGAATGAACGGTTTTTATATTATGGATAATTTGGTCATCTGGTCATTACTTCACCTACCCTAGTTGGAAGAATTTTCCTTTTGGAAAAAAAATTCCTGGTGAAGTATTTATAAAGAACAGCTTTCAAGCAAAACCTGCTGGGCAATTTTCTGTTTCCAGTTGTTTGATGGAAACTCAAGCTATTCTGAGAAATGAAGAGCCTTTGCACGTGAAAGCCTTCATTTAAAAAAAAAACATCCTTTTGTTTCAAAAAGTCTCACTGGTCTACTGGCAACCTGCTGTAAAGTAAATCCTATAACCAGTCCGAGGGGTACCTTTTTTCAGGTGAAGTGATGAACTTGAACTGTGCTGCTGCTGAAGCTCAGAAGGAAAAGCTGTTAAAAATTATGGCTCCTAGAGAAAGCCAGTGGAGGAAGAAGTTGTGTTTGAAGTGAAAAGGGCCTGGAGTTGCCACTGCATACCGAAGCCGTGTCTTACAGGGATCCACATCTTTCCCTGGCCGCCTTTGTTCGTGTCACCTGCCTTTAGGCTGCCACGGTAGTGGCATTCTGAGATGAGATTTTTATGTTGAGATGCAAAAGTTGTTTTTTCTCATTTCTGCAGTCTACAGTGGGGAAAAACTACTATTTTTTTCCCCCCCTTTGCCTTTTTGTGGTTTGGTTTTGTTTTGTTTTGTTTTAAAAAGGCGGGGGGAAGTACAGGAAAAAAGTCAATCACATCATATTTTCTTGCAATACCATTACTAGCCATGCAAAATAATGCATGCGCTCCCAGTGGCAGAAGTGCTTTTTGATGAATTTTTTGCATGGACATCAATTAATCATCATCATAAACTATATTCCTCTTTGGGCTTTCTTTCCTCTTAAAATATATTCTAGGGACTACGCTTTTCACTATGTTTTTAAAAGCCAGTCAATTCCTGAGATCAATGATTAAAAAAACAAAAGTCAAGGCTCTGCAGCAGACCTGTTTGTTTTTCCGTGGTCATCAATATTGTATCTGTTTGAGAAGGATATGTAAGAAATAAGACCAAAGAGAGTTATACCAAGAGCTCCAAAACACCAGTCTCAGTATCATCAGGTGAAAGGCAAGAAGCTTTATTTTTCTTTTCCACTGTGCACTGATTTCAATAAGGTATTTATCATTAGCATCCTCAGCTATTAAAGAAAAAAAAAAGAAAAAAAGGAAAAAAAGCCTGTATGATATGTTCTGGTTTTGGTGTAACTACTGTCAAAGGTTCAGTGAGTGAGAAATTTATTTTGATCAGACATTTTGAACAAACCAGCTTCAAATCCATCTTTGGAGTCCATCAACTTTTTCTGGTCCTTTCAAGTAGAGGTGTTACAGAAGTAGTGGTTTACTGTTCTGTCCTTAGCTTGGAAGCGGTAAAAATGAAAATAGTTAAAATAATTCAAAATCAAAACTTCAATTTAAAATGTTTTGTTCAAAATCGGTTATCACCTCTTTGAAGCTGTCGTCTTCTTTACCAGAAAAAAAGTCTAGGAATCCTTTCCTTATCCTTAACTGTCTAAATCGTTAGAAGATTGTACAAACTTAGGAAAGCCACACATGTCTGAGTAGGACATACAGCTTCACTCTTTTGAGTAGGCATGATATAAAATCTGCATTTTGAGGTTGCGTATTTTCATTCTTCTTATTCTTTCTTCAATGCTTATGCTAGTTACTGAAACAGAGTTTTCTGTTAAGTGCCCTTTACATGATAGGAACTTGGGAGATGAAAAGGGGGAATTTAATTTCAAATTTTTGGTTCTTTTTAGGCTTTTGCCTTGTCGGTCTTGAGCCAACGGGGTGGGCATTGTCTGACCTCTGTTTTGGACCAACTTCCGGAATTAGAAAATCATAAATGAAAAGCATTGATTCCTGACTTTCTATGCAAATATTTCCTATACCAACCCCCCAGCTGCATCATCCGGCTTTTGGTAGGGGGCAGATATAAAACAATAGCAACAGGTTTTTGTAAATTTTTTTGCCTTTTGATGGTTACTATTATTGGTTAGTACGTCTCTATCCTGAATTAAGGCCAGAAGAAGGAGGGTTTGCTGCTTAAAAAGCACTACCAAGATCTACACTTAGATCTACATTTGGTAGCAGTTCCCCTCTCAGCTCTTTTAGACAGCTTTTTTTGGACATAGTAACCCTAACAAACGCTTATCTTGGCAAGTGAGTGGTGAATAATTGTGCTCTAATGCAGGTGCTTTTGCACCATAAACTAGTACGCAATGGTGTAAGCAACCATTTACAATTAAATTAAAAAATTCAGAGGACCAAGCTTGCAAGTGTACTATGGAGTTACTGAAAGAAACCATTTGATGTCAAGCTATCTACTTGACAATGTAATTTTTTTCAAGATAATATATTTCAGAGGCTTTAGTTTCATTCAGCAAGCCAATGCTAATGGAACGGTTCTGTCACCTCTTGTACGAACGACGGCAATGATGGTGGAACACATGGTTTCAGCTTAAACTAAAATGAAAGAAGTTTTGCCAAGAAGCCAGTAGAGGAAGAACCTTCTGAGCAGCACCAGTCTGCTTGAAAAAGAAACATTTCTGCAGCATGTGCCTTTACAGACTTGCTTGATTTCGGAGTCCTTCAAAAAGCATCCAGATCTGATTGAGTTAATTTATTTTCTCATCCATTTCTGTGCTCACATCCTGCAAAAGTCTGGGGTTTGTCTCTTGTCTTTGCTCCACCTGACAGGTGTCATCTTATCTTGGGTTTTAGCCGTTAGAGGCTGGCCCCGGGAGTTTGGGCTGCGAGATTCTCCTTCCAGCGCTGCGGGTGGCTGTGAGGGGAGATACTGCTCCTCGGTTACTTGTGTGCAGAGAACGGCCTCATATCTGTCTGGAAAGCTGAAAAGCTCTTGCTAGCCCTACGTGAAACATTTTGTGGCAGTGCTAGTACAGCATTATTCCCTTTAGTTTAAAGCTCACATCCATGTATTCTTTCTCTTTGAAGTCTGGAATAGAGATAACGCACGTGTCCAGCCTCCTGTCACTCAGCCTTCGAAGTTCTAGGAGAAGCAATAAAAATAGAAAGTAAATACAAAACAGAACAAAGACTGAAGATGAGGGGAAGAAATAAGCCTGTTGACTTGTACTCTGAAGTCAACATGTTAACATTATGTGTGCGAGAGAGACCCTAGAAATGTCTTTTCTTATCTCTACCTCATGCTTGAATCCCAGATCATGTAAACCAGACTCTTTTTCTTCACAGAGGATAAGTATTATCACTTGCAGCCTCACATGGCTAGTCCCAAGATGGGAAACTTGGGGGCAATATATACAAGTAGCTTTTATTAGCTTGCATTTCCATTTAATGGGAAAGAAAATTTTAGGTGCCAGTGACTTCGTGCTTGCAATAACCATTAGTATGGTGGCTTTTTATCCCCCGCTGCAGAGGGGCACTCTCTCATTGAGAATACCTCTGGCTGTGCAAGGTAGTATCTCATAGAATCATAGAATAGTTTGGGTTGGAAGGCACCTCTAAAGGTCATCTAGTCCAACCCCCCTGCCGTGGGCAGGGACATCTTCAACTAGATCAGGCTGCTCAGAGCCCCGTCCAGCCTGACCTGGAATGTTTCCAGGGATGGGGCATCCACCACCTCTCTGGGCAACCTGTGCCAGTGTTTCACCACCCTCAGTGTAAAAAATGTCTTCCTTGTATCTAGTCTAAATCTACCCTCTTTTCATTTAAAACCATTCCCCCTTGTCCTGTCGCAACAGGCCCTGCTAAGAAGTTTGTCCCCATCTTTCTTATAAGCCCCCTTTAAGTACTGACAGGCTGCAA
>NW_008825271.1:4723647-4739113 GCF_000699105.1 Pygoscelis adeliae
GCTTTGTCCCATGGCACTCTACCAAGCAGATCCCTGAAGAGGCCAAAGTCCACTCTCCTGAAGGCCAGGGGAGTGAGCTTGCTCTGCGCCCTCCTCGGTGCCCTAAGAATCTTGAACTCCACCATTTTGTGGCCACTGCAGCCCCGGCTGCCCTTGAGCTTCACATTCCCCCCCAGCCCCTCCTTGCTGGGGAGAACAAGGTCCAGCGTAGCACCTCTCCTCGTTGGCTCCTCTACCACTTGGAGAAGGAAGTTATCATCAACGCGTTCCAGGAACCTCCCAGATTTCTTATGCCCTGCCGTGTTGTCCCTCCAACAGACATCGGGGTGGTTGAAGTCCCCCATGAGGACCAGTGCTTGTGAGCGTGAGGCTGCTCCTGTCTATAGAGGGCCTCATCTACTCAGTCTTCCTGGTCAGGTGGCCTGTAGCAGACCCCCACCATAATGTCACCTGTCCCTGCCTTCCCTTTAATCCTGACCCACAAGCTCTCGGTCGGCTCCTCATCCATCCCCAGGCAGAGCTCCATGCACTCCAGCTGGTCATTGACATAGAGGGCGACACCCCCTCCTTGTCTCCCCTGCCTGTCCTTCCTGAAGAGCCTGTATTGTTCTATTCCAACACTCCGATCATAAGATCCATCCCACCACGTCTCCCTGACGCCAATAATCTCCTCCTTCCTTAGGATGCCAATCTCCTCCTCCTTTCTTAGGACTTGAGCTACTCTGGCAAAAATTAACCCCTTCACTGTAAAGAGCAGACTCGGGAGGTGATGGGCCCTTCCAAAAGGTCACAGGTCTTCCTGGTTTTTCAGAGATCAACTGGCTGGGATAACGGGAAAACCCCTCCGTGCTCAGTGATGTGACCTGTTTCTGCTTCAGCTGATGGGCAGTAAATCGCAGATGGGCAGTTTGGGGCTTTGTGCTTGTTTCAATGTATGCTAGATTTTACAGGTAATGTTAGTTGCTTTTTTCAGTGGCTTCCCCACAGCTGGTGAGGGAAATATTTGCCACCAAGTTGTGCAGTTGGCATCACGGTAGCCCTTGGGGTAGCAGGCGCTTCTCAGTTTCCCTTGTCTGTGCAGCAGCTGCAGGAAGAAGCAAAATGGGAAAATGTGAGTGTAGAAGCACCATGGTGAGCAGGGGTGCTGCCCTCCTCACTTCGGTCAGCTGCACGCATCCTTGCGTTTCACAACTGTGAATTTTCAGTCTACTGGGGGGAAAAACCCCTCCTTCGTAGTAAAACTGAATGACACAAAAGAAAATGACAGGCTAATTGAATTAATTGAAGGAGAGGTGCTCACCAGTCTCTGGCTTTCGCTCGCTGAGAGATGTGGTGCCAGTCAGCCTGGCTAAAGCTGCGTCCTGGGAGAAACTTTCTTTCGAGTCCTCTGTCCACGATTTTGAAGGCCATAAATGCACAGCGATATGAAGCTGTGACAGCTCCATTTAGCATTGCAGTTCCACACCAGCTTTAGACGTATTATTTTAGTTCTTTGGACCATCTGATGAGGTTATCAGTCCAGTTAGGGGAATGGGATGCTGCTGTTCGACATCCTTCAGAATAAGCTCTGTACCATAAGTGCTTTCTTGTTATTCTCAAAATCGGTTTCCATGGTAACTGTCACTGGAACAGTATTTTTGTCGATGAAAAGGAGGAAAATAATTTCCTTTTTAGGAATCCTCTGCTCAGCCTAGTAAAATTCCTTTTTTACTTGAATCTTATCCACCTCTAGGGAATCAGGATTCTTGTCTCCATTCACCTCCACCAAGTGTGCCCTGGGTTTCACCCCCACAATTTCCCTCTCCCACTCCTTTCTGCCTTCTGAGTTGAAACTGGTACCTTTTGCTTCAGGGATAAAAATCTGGGAGGTTTGTGCTGCACGATTCCTTGGAGTGTCACTTCCACCTCCCCTTTTGGCTAAAGCTTCTTGAATCGCACCCGATTTTCATCAGAACAGACTAACTTTTCTGGAGCGCTCTCTGCAGCAGGAGGCTGCGTAATGCAAAACGATGCAGGATATCGTGCCTCTGGCCTTTCCCTCATTGCTGATGTCTTTTTACGTCTCGGCCCCAGGACATGTTTCAGCCGGAGCACTTGATGCCAAGGCAGAGCCCGGTAATCTGCTGTATGCTGTGGAGCTTCTGTCGAGGAAAAATCATGATTGCTTAGAGATTAGTCATGCAAAGAGTTTCTGTGAACAGGCCTTGAACGCTACGTGTTTTGTAATGTCTTGCCGCAGAAACAGCTGTCATGTCAAAATGAGACGTGAGATGCAGCTTCAGCCCACTGTAGAGAAAAGTAGCGCTCTCTGCAGCATCAGAAGGCTTCGAGACTGAAGAGGTTTTGCTGAAAAATGTGACTGTCAAATGCAACTTAAAGTGCAGTTGTATTGCAGCCTAGCCTCTGGAAGGGACCAGCCTGATCATATCTTCCCATGAGCATCATAAACAGTATTGCTAATTTTTTTTTTCTTTAAATGAAATATTTTTTCCTTAATTCGCAGGTAAAACGGAGGTATAAGGAAAAGATCTTACTCCACAGTGCAATTTCTCCAACAGAAGCTTTCCTGGAGTGCTTTAAGCACGATACAGCCTCTTTTCCTCCCAGCCCCTCAGCAGGTTATTGAGTGTTTTTCAGCATCTGCCTTGACATCCCCGCGGGTTCGGAGTACAGCTCTGCTAAATGCTGTGCAAGGCACTTGTGAATCTGTGTCTCTTCAGAGCTTTTCAGGAGACCAAGTTCTACTGAAATCATTGGGAGCCTAAAAATCTGTCTGAGTTAGTCTCAGGTCTCTTCCCTAGGGTAGCTAGATGAATTCAAGTAAATAAGGGAGATTTTGAGGTTTTTTTCCACTTAAGCTTTCTGTTGTCAAAGACAGCAGGATTGTAAGTCATCCTTTATTGCAGGAGCAATTGAGCCTAATTCTGAATACAGCGGGAATATGCAATCTAGATGAAAGCCATTTTGCTCACTACTGTTTTCAGAGCCCTAACACCTTGGATAGGATCTGGGGCCTCAACAGAGACCGGCAGTAAAGCAGATTTTTTTTTTTTTTTTCTGAATAACTGTTTTTGGAATTGACAGAAGTCTTGTGTCCTTTTTCAGTTTGAGAATCGGTCTCATCAGCTTCCAATGCTTTTGAAGGATGGATGCGTTATCTTCAACTACTTAAAACAGAAATTGAAACAAACCCAAGTTTCAAGTTTAGTCCATTATGCTTTTTTCCCCTTGTTTTTTTGTTTGGAATGGGAGGGTTTCCCAGGAGAGTTAGAGGTGAGTTTGCACTCTTTTTCCTTGAGAAAGTTGCATCCAGTATCCTCTGTTTTCTTTTCACATGCTGGTCATGCTAAATAGAATAAAAAATATTTTGAATTTTTCCCAAATGGATGGAATTGAAATGCGTAGATTTGTATAAAGCAAAGAAAGATAGCCTAGCTCTCTTGCTGAAGATTCATGAGTTGCCATAAACCTTAGATGTATCCCTTTGTAGGTTAAGAGTTACAGTATGTCCATGCAAACTCTCTCCCTCTGGCTGCTAGGACTATGAATCATGTGGAATATGTGGTTCTGGTATTTTCATAGCTGGTTACTTGCACAAAAAATTGACCTTTTAGAAATATCAGCCTGTCCACCTTGCTATTGTACGTCATATTAGAATATAAATATAGACATAATTTTAGAACATTTTCTCCTATGACTTTTTGGTTTCATGTATTTCCTGTTGGTAAGATCATTACTTAATGAATGCATTTAATTGTTTTTGATCATCCCTAATTGTATGGCCACAGATAAATCCAAGTAGTGAGGCACCAATTCAGAAGTTTGCATTGAGTAGTGATCTACTTCTTTATATGCTAGATTAAAAGAAAATAAAATGCTATGCCAACAGACAATACAGTTCCTTTAAACAGTATTTCTGGCTTGAGTAGTAACATCCTTTTACATCCATATGATTTACTGTCCCTCTCTGTCTGCCTAGTCCTCTAGTTCGTGCTCTTCACACATGGCAATCACCCAGTCACAAATGTATTTTCAGGCTCAAACTTTCACCCTTTTTTGCTGTAAGAAACACAGCTACAACCCTCCTCTTGGTGTTTTGGGGAATTACGATAGTGATAAATTGCCTCTCGAGATTCCTATACTAACAGTTTCTAGCACATCTGTAAAAGAAGAATATTAACATCAGTCCTACTTAATGACGCAAAGTGTTTAACCTAATTGTAAACAAGAAAAGAAAAATCAGTTGGTAAGATTTATTTTTTATTATACTGATGAATGCACACATAGGTGCAAGACAGTAAGCCTGCTCCTGGACCTAAAGACTGAGAACAAGGTCCCGCGGTTACCACATGTGCATGAAGACGGGTTTGCAGTGCCTTGACCTGAGAGCACGGGGTTGATGAACCACCCCTCTGTAGCACGGAGAGCAGGAAGGGAAGAGACGGGCAAATGTTGACCTTGTGGCATTCGGGCTTCTCCTCAGGTCAGATAAACGGGCTTTGGGCAGCTGAGCGGCGGTGCAGGCTGCTGGAGCAGTACTGGATAGTGCCTGTGGGGGGTCAAACCTACCCCGTGGGATTTTATCCTGATTTTTTTCTTCCAGGACTTAGATGAAACCGCTAAACTGAGCCACGGCAGTGGTGGGCAAGGAAAAGGGAGGTAGATATTCACCACCCCGCAGACCTCGGCACGCAGCTCTAACGAGCCCGCACCATATTTCTGTTTTTCCTTTGAACTTGCTGCTCAATTTTAATAACTGAATCGATCTCAAAGTTGGAACAAAACTGAGAGCGACGGGGCCCCGAACGTCCCCCATACCTCAGCTCATCCATGGCCGTGCACATGCCAGCCGGCTCCCACACGTCCCGACGGCAGGGCAGAGGGGCAGGCGCGGTACCCATATTATTACTATTATCATATTATTATCATTATCATTTTATTTCAATTATTAAACTGTTTTTATCTCAACCCACAAGTTTTCTCACGTGCTTTTCCAATTCTCTCCCCCATCCCATCGGGAGGGGGGGGAGTGAGCGAGCGGCTGCGTGGTGCTTAGTTGCCAACCGAGGTTAAACCACGACACCTACCTCCTCAAAAAACTAATACACTCAAAAATAGTTTAGCTGCGGGGATGCACTATAAATTTCCTTAGTGAAAAATGAACTGGCACTTCTGTGACTTGCAGGGACTATATCCCCAACTGGGGTTAAACAGGGCATGTGTTGTTGCCTGCCTTTTTACATCTGGGAATAAGCTAGTAGCTTGTTAACAGTACCTAGCAAGTGGGAAAAGAAAAGTGGCATTAAACCCAACTCTGGCAAGGAGAAAAATCAAATGGAAAATATGCATTTTTAATATGCCACTGGGTAAGTATATAAGAGCAGAACAACATTCGTTGTAACCTGATAGCCCTCAGGAATGAGGGAAAAGCTGACTGCTTGCTCCACTGAGCCAAAAAATAAGAAAACATGTAAGTGCAAGTGTGTAGTCAGCAGCACAAGGAATAATGCTTCAGAAAGCCGAGAGCAAAGCTGGAGCGTTGAATGTTAAAAGGCTAACAGTTTTACATAGAAACACAACCTATTATTTGTAACCTATTTGTATGATAGTCTTCAATATCCTAAAGAAAGTCCCGATCCTTCTGCATTTACCCAGCCACCAGATGGCTGTTTTGGCAGATTCTAAGGAAATGTTGTATGTTAGCCATCTTCTGATTTCTTGCTGGAAACTAAACAGATTTTGGATGTAAACATGTAGGTCATTAGAATAACCAAAATGTATTTCCTAGGACAGATGTGTTGCTTTCAGAGGTCTACTTGTTTAATGTTTTATCGAGCCCTTTAGAGCAACACCGCAGTTGCATTTCATTTGAGCGTCACCCAGCATATACGACAGGTTTGGAAAAGCAACCCTGCGGGGCCTTCAGGCACCTGGCAGAGCACGTTTTTGGCATGTCACGCGGAGAATTAGGCACCCGGCTCCCGTGGCTGATGGGATCCACGCGGCTCCTCCTGACTGTGCTGGAGTACAGATCCAGACTGTGCTGGAGCTTCCCGGCCAGCTGTGAGTGCCGTGCCGCTGGGAATAGCTGCTGAGCGAAGGGCCACAGCCCCTGGGATGTCAGTACAGCAGATGAATGCATGCACATCCCTGGGGAAAGGGCAGAGGTGCTGCGAGGTAAAGCCCCGCGCATCAAAAATGCGCTCCCCTAAGGAACTGAAAGTACCTGCAATTATTTGGAAGGAGACTGTATAAGTGCTAGTGTCATTTTCAGAAGACAATGACGGCAATTACAGTTGCTGGGAACTGCAGATGTTCTGTGAAAAGAAACGAACAGGCCTAAAATTGCTTTCTAGGAAATAAAAAAAATCTTCAAAATATCTAAATCATCTGATTTTTCTGCAACACTTTTCTAGGTAGCATTTGAAAGTGGATTAGAAAGTTAAGTATCTAGGCTGATCCCTGGCTATAGGAATAAGAGAAAAAAGTTGCTCTTTCGGCTTTTCTCAGGGCGGCCCGGGCCTCCCTGCTCCCTGCTGTACTCTGGGATCCACCACATGGCAAGGGTTTCTGCAGAGACTCCTCCAGAAATCAAACCATTTCAAGTGAGGGGGGTGATGTGGCTTCTGACCCAGGGCTCGGCATTACCTCCCCACCTTTCCTCGGCTGAGCCGTCTGTGGGGTACCACTCGGTTGTAGGTCACCGCGGTGGGGGGTTCACATATATTTTGTGCCCTTTGAGGAATGCTTGTTTGTAGCTGGGCACCCACGCCTGCTACCCCTGGAAGAAGCGTCCCATATTCACACGTGACACTTGACTTCAGTGGCGGTGGAATTGGGGCCCTGGAGAGGACTTCAGTACCCTGTATCTGCAGGACTGTCATGGGATACTGAGCTCTTGCCTAGGATTTTACTGCTCTAAGCAATATAGGCATCCAGAAAGGACTGCGGTTGATACTGTGGGTTGAGCTCAGGTCCCATCATCCTTCCCATTTCCATGTCAGACAAGCTGTGCTGCTCTATCTTAGCCTGCCACCCACCCCACTGCTCCCCGCGCAGCCCAGGTGCAAGGCAGTGCCTCTCCTCGTCCCCCATTAAAACCAGCCCTGACGTCAGTAAAATCAAATGTCAGTGCTTTGGGGTGGTCAGGACAACTTTGAAATAGCAGTCCTTGTCCTCAGGTTTATTTCTCCCTCGTAATACTCTGGCTTTTCTTTTCCCTAAAGGATTAGGCCCTCAGTTTACTGAAAGAGCAAGGTGCTGGGGAAGGGCACTCGGTGAGAAACTGGTGGCTGCAGCCGCACTAGTTGTCTGGAAGTAGGCGAGCCGAGAAGACGGGTCGTGCCTAGAGGTGATCCCTCCCATCGCAGCCCTCCCGCAGCAGGCAGCGATCCCTGCCCCGGCTGGAGAGCCCAACTCGCGTGTGCATCGTGATGCCCTGGCACCGAGCCGGGCAGCGGCCAGGCCCCCCTGGCTTCTTTGAGGGTGTAAAAAAAGAGGTGGCCTTAAGGCTGTGGCATGAAAAATCCCTGGTACTTCACAAACCGTGCACATTACGTTGTTTTTCTAGGTTACCTAAATTCCCCCCTCAGTTTCGGATGGAAGTGAAACTCTTACTTGCTGTCGAAACTGGGGAGGGGGGGATAATTTTGCACAGCAACATCTTTTTTCTCAAACGGGTTATTTGATCAAGTAACTGCAACTTGCAGGTTTCCAATTGCTCCCCTAACCGCCCTCTGGCCTGCACCATGAAAGAAATAAACACATTCAACTTCTTTTTCTTACAGAAGAACATCTGTGACCCATTAACATCGGATCCTGGGCTGCGAAGCCGGCTTTGGAGCCAGGCCTGAGGCACGGCTCGGGCAAATCGGTCATTCACTTCTCTGGGAGTCTGGCATTGCTGTTCTCTAATATTTTATCAGCATGTTTATTTTTGTTATAGTAGCACTTCAGGACTTCAAAAAAGAGCTACAGCAAATTTTACTGTGTTTAAGTAGGCTTTTAACAGTAGCATTTCCAATTTGGATGTATTTTGAAATCTTTCTTATTTTTGTGCTGTGTTTTTTCAATGTTATCAGTGCATCTTCCTCCCTCAAATGCATCTGCACACACGTGGAACTGCTGCATCCTTGATGGCTAAGCTTTTTTCTGACATACCGACAACTGATTCTGGTCACTTTACACCTCTACCAGGCTTTAGCCCTTTGGGCTGAAATTTCCCATGCCTGTTATCTGCCTGCAACTGGTTTATTTTCCTTATTTTTAGTTGCAGTGAAAAACAGCTCTGCCGGACTGAGGTTAAGTAAAACTACATTTTACCCCTATTAAACCTTTCTACAGCTATTGAAGTTGAAAATTAAACCACATGGTAACTCTGCCGTGGCTTACGCCGTCTCCTTTTCCGCTCCATCAAGCTTTGCCTGCAGCTGCGCCCCAATGAAATACCGTGGTCTTACGAACGAGATGCAGCCCGCGAGACACGACGCAGCTCTCCAAGCGCTGCCTCGGCACCGGGGTGCGCCCAGCTTGTATTGACAGTATTTGTCATGCTGTGAAATCCTATTTTACTATTTTATTTCTAAAGCCACTCAGGCCTGATGGCTTTTCACAAAGCTGGTATTTATTACACCTGTTTGCTACAGACCGTCCTTTCGATCTGCTTATGGGCATCATGTAGCTGACTTGATCCATAAGGTGCTATTTTACATGGACCATTCCTATTTTTGCGTGGGTCTCCCTCTCCTCGTCATTCTTGCTGGCGGTCGAGGTGGCCGAGAGGCTGCTGTCTGTGGCCAGGCACTGAGCGGTTCGCCAGAAGTCCTACGAGGTGGGAGCGGGGACTTCGTGCCGCTGCAGCCCGAGGACGCGGGTGACCTTCACAGCCTGAGCGAGGTGGCACGGGTAGGGTGGACGCTTATTTTTGGGACTCAAGGGGATGTTTTCCTCTCGCCTTGAGATTTTATTGGCGCAGTTTATCACCGTGGTTATACAAATGACATGGCCTTGCCTAGAAATGGTGACAGGCATGGTTGTGTATTGAAAAATGAGCGCCTTTCGGGAAAGCACAGTTTTACTGACACCCCTTTTACAGCTATTTCCCTCGGCTCGTAGATAGCGTAGTTCTGTGTTAAATGGTGCCTTTTGCTCAGTGCAAACTGCTTACACTAATGCGGCACCGCAGGATGGAGGAGTCGCAGAAGCCGGACATCTCCTCGTGGCACGGCTGCTGTGTTGCCGCTTGTTTTTATTGTGCGCGCTCCAGGGGTTGTTTTCTTTTATTCGTAACAGCTTAGAAATGCACATAGCAATGGCTTGGAAATCGTTCCAGAACGAGAGAATAAATATGCATGGGTACAAATCTCAAGGGCAGGAAAAAATTAAGGATGCTTTGCTTCCCTTCGGTACGGGCGTGACCCTCAGCGATAGAAACTTAACGCGCGCCCCAGATTTCCTGCTCCCCCCCTCTTTTCTGCCTAGGTACCGCAGGGCTCTCAGAGCAGCGTGTCATGTTTTCTACATGATGCCATCACTTCAAACCGTGCAGTGAACTCATGGGTTTAGGGAGTCCAGCGTCATTGTCTCTGAAGCTTTCAAAGCTTCGCTTTAGTTTTAAATGCCTCTTTAAGCACAGACAATGCTCCAACAGGCTTGCTGAAACTAAATGAAGCTTATAAAGCTTTGAACGCTATTGTAATATGGTGGGTCCCGTAGGAGACTGCAAAATCCTGCTGTGTGCAAGGATCCACCACGCTTTCAAGTGGATGCACTCTATGTGCTAAAAAATGTAGGCAGAGCAGGGCAAGGAAAGGACAGAGCGTGTCAGCATATTTTTTGAATTACCTAGCATTTGATTGATGCCACAATGGTAGCATTGCTGTTTAAAATAAAAACGTTTACTATCCTTTCTTCTTTAGTACACAGAGGTTTGGGATATACATACACACACACACACACACACTCTCTCTCTCTCTCTCTCTGTTTTCTTATTTGAGATTCCAGAGCAAGTGGTTCTTTTTTAATAGATAGCCTAACCATATTATTTTTTTCTCAGGCTTTCATAAGCTGCATTATTAAAATAACTTAATATTGTCCTACATTCATCAAGTCTTCTATGTGATCATATAGACGCCTGGTTTACTGTGCAGATTTTTTCGATGAAAAATGCATGAGGAGGGGGGAAATGAAAAAAAGTAGGCCAGGTAAGCACCCTATTTTTCTGGCTGTGTTTAATCATAGCCTAGAAAGTCAAAGCGAGCTGGCAGAAATTCTGCTTAGAAACAAGAGCGTGATGTTTGTCATCCACAGTAATGAGTACGGTGTCATTAACAGCTTATTGGGGCAGTGCCGTGCTGCCTGTTCGCTTTCCCGTCCTCAAACAGGCAATGGATGGGCTGCTGACCCAGATCGGGCGCGTAAGACGAGAGCGATTCCTCCCCGACAAGCCCCAACAGTGACAACCAGTCATTAATTGTAAAAATTCTGCCAGCGTGAGGTTTTAGAAACAATTTGTACTTCTTTAATTACGCTGCCAGAGCAGGCTTTGTCCTGGGCACTCTCATCAGGCTGAATTAGTCTTTAAAAGAATTAGGCTCAGCCCAGCTCGAGCTGCACTCACCGGCTTTGCTAAAAGTCTTTGCGGGGGATGCGGGGGGGGTCTTGTTCCCGTATTGTTTTATTATTATAATGACACAGAGGTGCCCCAACAGAGACTGCGGCCCCACTCCGCCGGGAGTTACACAAACACTGAGATGGTAGGAGCGTCTCTGCACCCAGAAAGCTGGCTGGCTGAGCAAGCTAGCTGGGCAAACACCGGGGAGAAAAGGGCGGGCTGCTTATCTTCAGTTGTCACACGGGGAACCGAGCACAGAAGTTTATGGCTGGGACCTGCCAGGTCCTCTTTTTCTATTTTGTTTTTTCTCCCTGTGCACTCACCCGTGAGCTGGTCTTCGGGGAGTGCGTAGCCCTATGGCAGAGGTTGTTGGGGCTCAGCTTTCCTGAGCCCCCTGTGATTTGTGCTCAGCCCCGGTGTTTGGGGAAATGCTGCCCCTTTGATGAGGAAGGGGCTAGCTGGGTGAGGAGATGACCCAGATGAAGGCG
Organism: Pygoscelis adeliae; assembly: GCF_000699105.1. Classification (NCBI taxonomy): domain Eukaryota; kingdom Metazoa; phylum Chordata; class Aves; order Sphenisciformes; family Spheniscidae; genus Pygoscelis; species Pygoscelis adeliae. The sequence continues at coordinate 4,734,748 of NW_008825271.1, forward strand.
TTATCCCCCCTGAATCTCTCTTTGGGATTTGTAGTCTTATCAGGGGGGACTAGCCATTGCTGCATTTGCCGATAGGGCCGGCCCCAGGCACGCGGGGCGGGTGTGGGGATGTACAGCAATGGGACGATAAAGCAGAGCCCGGCGAGGGAGGGAGGCGGGCAGGGAGGGCTAGAAGAGGCCCTGGGTTCGGCTGGAGACTGCCGGAGACCCCAGGATGGGCATATTTCAGCCCATGCCAACAGGGCTTATCACTGACGATTTCCCAGCTGGGGATGGCAAGGAGAAGGTGATACTCCAGAGCTGGCCGACCACCTCCCTGGGGCTTTTTTTTTTTTTTAAATATATCACCTTCAGTGCATACCATCTCTCAAACTGTACTTAATGGAAACCCTTAAATAGATGACCAGTGTACTTATTTTGAACATTAACCACATACGGTGCCATACGTGGCTGCAAATGAAATGATTGCATACTTTGACTAGAAAGGCTTCTGCTGGGCTCAGTTCCCCCAGAAATTAATTTTGCCTAGTATTTCCGTAAAGTGTCACGTCTTTTTTGAAAGGCAAGTAGCTATTCCCATGCTGAAAGTAATGGGGATTTATAGTGGCATTTAGGGATGGATTAATTGCTGTGTGCTTTACGATTTGCAGTTTACAGTGGTATCTCCAGACTGCTGTAGGTAAAGCTCACCTCCTTTTCCTTGTAGTTCAAGGGCAAGGGAAATAGTAAAAATAAATATTTCAGCAGCACATCCTACTGCTGAATAACAAGTCAAAGATCTTAAAGTATGCCGGCGCAGGGATTTGTTTCACATGAGTAGTAAATACGTGTATAATTTTTTGAAAAAAATCTTCCCTAGCTGGAAAACAGCATCGTCAATAGGTCTGCGAGCTTTGGAAGAGCACTGAGACATTTGCAGGTAGCTGGGGGAGCTGCACGGGCCGGTCCATGCCAGGTTCATGCGGCGGGACCATCCCCTCCCGGTGCATTGCCTGACAAGTTCCTCATCCAAATGTTTCAGGGGTTGTTTGCTTTTCCAGGTTGGGGGTGTGTGTGAATCTATTGGCTCCGGATTAGTCACTAATTTCTGGGGAACGTAAGAATTCCATGGTGGCCCGTCGAAGAGGACCAGCAGGGACATGCCGGCAGCCTTTGTTTCCCCCCTGCTGCGTACTGCACACTGAGCTCCTCACCGACGGGTCTGCAGCGAGGCTAAAGGAGCGAGACTGCTCTAAATAAAATCAAGCTGCGGCAGTAAGAAGGCGGCAAATGTAGGTCGGATGCAGTTGGAAAGCTGGCGGTGGCGGCGCCGATGTGCGCATAACCAGGCGGTGAGGGATGCGGCGTTAGGGATGCCCAGGCTGCCTAAAGGGGATGTGAGCAGAGAGCGGGGTTGCATGTCACATGCCGGCTCGCTGCAGGCAGTGCTGCGGGCGAGGAGGAGCAGCGCAGCCCCCACACGCTGCGGGGGGAGGCAAACCCTCCCTGGGGGAGTGTGGGCCAGCACCCACCGAGCACAGCCGAGAGAAGATGGGGCAGCTGAAACTGGTGGGGCAATGGGTGCTGTGGGACACAGGGGTCTCGTGTCCCCTCCTGTGCAACCGAGGCCAATAAAGGTAGATGTTTCAGCCTGGAGGAACCCAAATATCCATTCTCTTATGACTGCAGAAGTCACTTAGAGCCTTATCTGGGAGGAAAAGCTTCCCCCTCCGCTTCCCTTCTGCTCTGCCCACCCAGCATCGTCCCTGCCCTGTCTTCCCCTGCGCCCTCTATGGTGGGTGGCAGCTCTCCAGGCTGTCCTGGGGCTGGCCCAGGAGCATCTCTGTGTATTTAGCAGCAGGTATATTTCATTTAATCTCACATATGAAGAACAGTCCCAGGCATATTTTGCTGGCAAAGGGATGCACAGAGGCACAAGGGCGGGAACGTAATTAGGTTGCCTGCTCCCATCTGATGACTGTTACTGTGCTGGTTTTGGCTGGGGTAGAGTTAATTTTCTTCACAGTAGCTAGTATGGGGCTATGGTTTGGATTTGTGCTGAAAACAGTGTCGATAATACAGGGATGTTTTAGTTACCGCTGAGCAGGGCTTACACAGAGTCAGGAAGGGGAGGACGTTCGGAGTGATGGCGTTTCTCTTCCCAAGTAACCGTTACGCGTGGTGGAGCCCTGCTTTCCTGGAGATGGCTGAACACCTGCCTGCCCATGGGAAGCAGTGAATGAATTCCTTGTCTTGCTTTGCTTGCGTGCGCGGCTTTTGCTTTACCTATTAAACTGTCTTTATCTCAACCCACGAGTTTTCTCTTCTTTTCTTCTTTTACCCTTCCGATTCTCTCCCCCATCCCACCGGGGGGGGAGCGAGCGAGCGGCCGTGTGGGGCTCGGTTGCCGGCTGGGGGTAGACCATGACAGTTACGTAACACGTATCTCCCCATCCAATCGCAACATCTGCATCGCGGCCCTGATTTCCTCCCAGTCCTGCCAGTCGCATCTGAAAAAGCCTCCAGAAAGCAAGGTGTTCAGCCCTCCTGTCGAATTGGGGTGGCTCTACCACGCCTGCAGAAAGCCTCATGGCCCCCCCTTTCCAAGGCTGCAAACATGCCCCTTGCTTTTCATGGCGGAAGCATCTCCCAGGGGAGCCCGGTCCCAGCCCGGGCTGCGGCTCAGGCCACCCCTCTTGCCTAACATTTTAAAACCTCTTTAGATAAACCAGTCTCAAGACTGTCTAGGAGAGTTTTCCTCTAAACACCAACCTACTGCCAGCCAGATCCCTTTCTGCAGGCATTAAAGATGCAGTCGACTTTCAGACTCAAGACAGGCAAAATCATCAGCTCGTACTGACACCGGTTTTTAAAAACTCGGCAAGAAAAAGCTAATAATTTAAAAATACTGTCAGTCTATGGCTCTAACTGGTATTCCAGCTGGGACCAGTTGCAAAAGTGGTGGGAACAGTTCCCTACTGAATGCACACCATGTTCCTGGTGCCATGCAGCCCCTGGGTGGGGTTGTTATATAAAGTTTACACCGTTATAACCCTCTTTCTCTCTACGGCACCTATTCAAGCGCCTGTCCAAGCGTGGCCGCATGTTTGCCGGCAGAGAAACACCCAACCGTTCCCATTTTAAAAGGTGCTGCTTCTCTGCAAGCCCCGGGGCGCTCAGGGGCACAGGCAGAGGGGTGCCATGGGGTGCGCCCGTACAACGGGGGCAGTAATTCCTCTGCCTGCGTGTGGGGAAGCTTGGGCAACACGATTAAAGGCGCAGAGGGACAGGGTGGAAAACAAAAGACCCGTCTAACAGGCAGAGAGCGGGAAAAAGGGGGGGGAAGAGAAGAAAGCGAGAGGATGCAGGCAGGAGACAAGACGGCATCGCCGTACGTCGGCCGTTGCGCAATATGGGCGAACGCCGAAGTCTTCTCCTTTAGGGAGGGGGTCAGCACTGCTTTTGCCGCGAGCAGAGAGGCGCTCCCCGCACACAGACCCACCCTCACCCCGGCTGCTCAGTCAAACCTGGACAGCCTCTGGGTGGGAAAAGCTCTTACAAGCGCTCAGCGGCGATGGCATCGCGTAGCTGTCCCGCTGCCGACGGGGAGCGAGGTCTCAGATGGCCTCATGCGTTGTCTCAGTCCGGGGCTGAAAATGGGTTTTGTCATTTGTTTGGCTTTATTTATGAGCCTTTGGTGAGTAAGCACCATGTTTCCATTGTTTATGTGAGTTACTATGTGCGATCAGTAAGGAGGGAAACAGATGCAATTTTGGGCTTGTGCAAACCTCGTTAGCGGAGTATTTGCTTTCTTTTTTCCTCAAGGTTTGCAGAACTTGTTTAACAACTGTTTTTTCCTGTAATTTCAGCATTTGAGGGTTTATTTTTTGAGCAAAAGGGACAAGTGCTTTAAAATACGATTAGAAGGGCGCGCGAGACGCATGTTAAAACCGCATGACCAGCATAGGCTGTTGCTGGGCTCTGCTCGAGACTCCCGTTTCACAAACGCCGTAATTACCCGAGAGACCCCCCAGAAAGCTGCAGGCACCGCAACGGTTACTTAAAACCAGGACGGACCAGAAGAGCGGCAGCAACCCCCCAACACACAGCGCTGCTAAGCAGTCACGGAATACCAAGGCAAATAAGCCCCGCTGCCCTTGCACCCGCCGTTCGCTCTGGCAGCCCCTTCCCTAAGAACACGTGCGATAAGGTCACCGGACCGGGGCTATTTTGGGTGTCCCCGTCCCCCCCCCCCCCCCCCTCCCCCCTGCCCCCCCCCCCCCCCCCCCCTCCCCCTTATACTATTCCTCCTCCTCCTCTTCCTCCTCGTCTCTATCATCGTGTTCTCTCCTGCCCCTTCCTCAATGTTCTCCTTCTTCTCCTCGCC
>NW_008825271.1:4740293-4758269 GCF_000699105.1 Pygoscelis adeliae
CGGCTTCCCCCTCCCAGCACCGTGCCGCTACCGGGGCTGCAACCAGCAGTGTGATTTCTCAGTTCTGTTTCTTTTCTGTGTTTTTTTTCCCGTTTTCTTTTTCTCTTTTTTTTTTTTAAATGAATGTATTTGTGCACGGTAAATACTGGACGTGCGTGTATTTATATATCAGACCGGCTCAGGTGAAGCCATTTTTCCCCCTCAAATGACACATCATTTATGATGTCGTTCCTCTCGTGGTAGCGCATTTTTGTTTTGTTTAGCCGCTTTTGTTGAGTGGTAACATGATTTGTTACGTTCTGTATGGGAAGAGAAGTCAGTAGGGTGAAATACATGGCCGGGCTGGTAAGCGAGGAGGGGTGCGGGAAGCGGTGGTCTGGAGTTTACGGCATTTGAGGCAGTCGTTTAACTTGCACTGACGGACTCTGCCATATGTTGAGCCGGGCCTTCCTAGACTTCAAGGCACCAGGCTCGTAAATGGGAAGAAGCAGTCCTTAGGGACACCGTCTTATGTGAGAGGGAGAAGAGAGTAATTTGTTTCTCTTAAGCCATTATATCATTCTCTGTTTAGTGCTCAGCCGTTGATACCCATTAACGTAGGGAAAAACAGCAGAAGTGTTATTTCTCTCCTCAGCTAGCTAACAATTGATGCTGCTTACCAGGGCCCAGCATTTTGTGTTGTGGTGTTACAAAAGTATTGCCTATTGTATATACAAATACTTTTAAAAAATGTTTTTATATATTATGCTGTTCAGAATTTGCCTGGTGCAGATGTGGTAGTAGCTAAGGGAAGGTGCAGAGTCTCTGTGCCCAGGGATGCTTAAGGAACTCGGCCTTTTGCTTGTGCAGTCTTTACCTTGAAGACATTAAGATGCATTAGATGTAGAACCGTGTAATGCAGTCGTTTATAGTTGCTCCTCATTGCAAAGCAGCAATTGAGTGAAGGTGATGTGATGTTTACTTCCTGAGGAGGTTAGGTCCTCTTGGAAAACAGTTTGTTCTTGAGCATCCTCGTAAAAATAAGCTCTAGCGCAACTGAAGCAAAACCAGGCATGAACGGTGCTTGAACTTGGAGTGGTTGAGCGCATGGTCCTGCTGAGTCTTTGCAGCAGTGAAAGGTGAAGCTGAGGCTGCTGCTTCTCTGGCGTTTCTGTAGATGCTGCGTTAGGTATGCAGGAAAGAAAATAGGTCTTCTAGTTTCAGTTGCGACAGAGCAAGAAGTGAAAATTGCGATAGGCTCGCTGAAATAAAAGGCGGATGTTAAAAGCCAGATGAACCAGTCTCTGAGCACTAGTGCTGCAGAGACTGTTTTGCATGGCTTTCCCCTCTGAGCTTGGGGACCACAGCGGCATCTGATGCGTCGGGTGACTGCTCAAGCTGAAGCAGAAGGGCCTGGGTTCCTCAAACAGGTTTTGAGACTGAAGCTTGGTTCCAAGGCCCGGCCTCGATGCCCGAATTTCTGTCCCTTGTGGGTTTGGGCTTTACCCAGCACCTCTTGGGCTTGGAGCCTGTGGCTGAATTTGAAGCCGCCTTTTCCAGTTGTTGTGGGGAGGAGGAAAGGCGGCCTCCCTCTGTCCCTGTGGATGTGGCGAGGGACCCCTCCAACACCGCTTCCATGGATTGGTGGCACTGCTCTGTGATGGTTGGTCATGGCTCTTCTCTGAGCGCCCGAGGAGTCAAGGGTTACCCACCCTGCCGTGACCCCCTGCGGCGTCTGCGAGGTCCTGAAGGCAATTTGGCGTCGTTGCCCTTCTGGGTGACCATTCTGGGTTGGTGAGGGGCATCGGCAGAGATGCCTGCATCAGCCCCGGAGATTTGGAAAACTGCTTCATCTGTTAGTATCTGACCGCCCTTTCTTCATTAGAGGGATGCTTAAACTTGCAAGAGGTCTATTGTTTGTTGGTCTCCATGCTCCACGAAAAAAAAAAAAAGTCTGACTTACTGCTGCAAGGAGGTTGTCCATGTTCTCTTCCTTGCAAGAACAGACTTTCTCACTTAAACCGTCACAGAGGGTTGTTGCCCAGTGTTCGTGTACCACAGCAGTGGTGATGCGATGGTGAGGATCTAGTAAGAGGAAGAGCTTCCTTGCTTTTGAGTGGATAATAAACGTTGCTTGATAGGGAATATCCAAGGGTGGTTTCATTCACGTGTTTAAAGATAGGTCTTGGGGAAGACTTCGGGAACGGGAAGTGTCCTGGTTCCCTTGATCTGGTTCTTCCTGTTCCCTTTTGGAGGAGGGAGGGCGGGAGTGCGGCACAGGAGAGCAAGGACTTCGCATGCAGAAGTGAAAAATCCAGGGAAGGAACTGTGCATGCTCCTCAGCCAAAACGCCTCCCTCCTGCCTGCGTGTTGCAGGCTCTGAGCAGGGGTACGGATTAGGTTGCCCTGTCTGCCCAGCCTTTTTGCGTATTTCTGGCAGGTTACCAATGCTGTCTGATGGATGCTTTTCTCTTTCTGTTGTGGCTTTGCACTATTATCTTATTTTCCATGCATCATCAGCTGCCTGTGACAGAGCAGTTTTGACCATTCCTTGCTGCCTGCAGAAATTGAGGGTGAAAGTTGGACGGGTTGGTAGCCCATTCAGCCATCAGGTTGCCCGCACGTGCTTTTGTTCCAGAAGCACATACCAAATAAAGACATCGTGTTAAGAGGTGGGGGGACACACAAAGCATTTTAATATTTGTAGTTGCTTTCTAGGCCTCTCACAGCATCGCTTTGTCTGCGTGAACGGCATGAATTTGCATGCTGGAGCGCAGCCGCCCAGGGCCCCCGTGCCTCCACCCTGGTCGGTCGTTCTACCTTCTGTTTCCTCTTGCTTCCCTTTCATTGTTTGTGCTTCTCACATGCCCCCTCCCAGCTTCCCTCTTTACATCTATTTGTGCTTTTTCTCCCCACCTCCCCCCACGCTTGGGATCTTTTTTCTTGATTTCAGCTTCCTCCGAAGCCTGCAGAGCCTTTTAGGGATGGCTCACCTACTGCTCTTGCTCCGCAGCCGAGCCTGACGGGTGCCCGGAGCATTGCAGTCCCTGAGGGTGTGCGTGGGCTTGTGTGCCAGAGCTGAGGAGGAGCTGGCTGTATTTAGCGTGCTGACAGTCTTCCACCGGTCTGCAGCTTCCTCCAGTGTTTCAATGTTTCTTCCTGGGTTCCCTTTTTGCTTTGAGATGAGCTGGGTTTCCCGGTCGGATGTGGTATCCGTATTCCATTGCACCCAGTTCCTCTTTCTTGTTGAAGGTGGTGTGAAGTGTGGGGTAGCTGCAGAGCTCCCGCCTTGCTCTCCTTCTCCTCCTTGCCCTCCTTTTTATAGCAAAAGTCCCTGGGGTGGGTGGCTGGATTTTTGTTTTTGTTTTTCTTCCCATCATTCGTCCTCAGTGTGGAAAAATGTAGTCTTGCCTGCCCTGATGGTTGGGAGAGGCCTGGAAAACCAGTGCGATTTTGACATGGAAAATCTCAAGTGCGAGAGGCTTGATTAGAGCAGTTGTGGTTTTTATTCAGACTCCTTATGATTTTGTGGTTTTGCTTGTTTGTTTGTAACTTGTTAATACTTACTTAACTAAAACGCTTGGGAGAAAAGCTCCTTTGTGTAGGACTTGACACCCAAGCCCTTTTACCATTAAAGGCTGAAAAAGCTCCAGATATAAACAGCCATGTTGGAGCACTTCAGTGCAAAGCTGAAAGGCGGTTAGTTATATTTTTTTGCTGAAGAGGAGAGGAAAGAGCCCAAGGAAAAGCACAGTAAGGGTATCAGGCCTGCTATCCCCATGGCCATGAGCGTACGAAAAGAGAAGCACAAATGCCACTTGTTGTTCATGGTGGACACCACTTAAAGGAGGTATCGGAGAGTCATAGTTGCGTGTTTCTGTCTGTCAGAAACCGCTTTGGTGATCACTGTGAGCATCTGAAGGCAGGGGCAGGCAGGTTGGGTACCTGCAGAGCAGGGCATTCAGCGCTTTCCTTTCAGCCCCTTCAGTTTTGAGGGAACAACTACTTTAAAATGAAATAATGAAGGTTAAGTTGTAGGTCTTGTTATCATGATTGAAAATGACAGTAAATCATCAAAGACAACATATACCAAACTTTTTTTTGGTGTCAGTGCCACATCTGTCTGATGTGATGGGTTTTTGACTGTTCTTGCCTGTTGCATGTAGGAGATGAACGAGGTGTTTCATTAGAGGAATGCCTTGTGTATGTTTCAATTTGCTTGCAGATACTTAGGAGATTATAGTGACTGCTTATTTCAGATTACTGTGATAATGTTTCAGGTGCTTGAATTTTGGAGAAGGAGAAAGATACCACAATATTTACTGTATCATAGTCTGTTACAGACACTGGGGAAATACAGAGCTGCTGCCTGGGTTTTCACTTTAAAGGTTCTGTTTGGTTCTGAAAGATTATTTTATTATTTTTTTCTTTTCCCATGTAGTAGCGACTCATCTTCAGTTCCTGTTCTTCAGTGCAGCTCGGGGCTAATAAGGTTAATTGTTCTGCTGGTTTCGAAAGCTGATGAAGACCTTGATCTTACATATGTATCCAAGATACGTGGCACTGCAGTATGTCATTAACAGAGGCACATCCCATCAGCTATGCACAAATTGAATGTACGGAGTCACCTACTTCAAAGCAGGGTTCGTCTGAAGGTGCACAATTTGTGTGAAAGCCTGAGACAGACTTGGGGTGGGAATTGTGTTCCTCTTTGGGCTGTTAAAAGGCTCCTCCAGCCTCCCAGTTGAGCTTCTGGATGGTGCTGATAGGACTTGGGGCTGGTTGGCTGTGCAGATTATGCAGAAGCTGTCAGCTCAGGCTCTCATGACTTGTGTGATATGAGAGGGGTGCTTTCAGGGGCTTTCTAGCGCAAGATAAGCACCTGTCCATATTCAGGATGAGGCTTGGAGGAAGGGGATTTTTTTCCTGTCATGGACAGGTTGCTGGGACCTGCATTTTGGCTTCGGGAGTTGTTCCTTTCATCCCATCCCCATGTAGTAGTACTTGTCTGGCAATATGGTAGTTTGAGAAAGTTTGTGGTTTTTTTTTTTTTTTAAATCCTAAGTGTAAGTATACACGTAGCCTGTGGCATACACAGGAGAAGAGATAGGAGAAAGGTAGACATGGGGCTCTGTGTGCATGCTCAGTGTCAAGGGTGATTTTTTAATTTTTTTTTTTCTTGCACAGTTGAGATTTTATGCTGTGGCTGCACTGTAGATTGGGAAGGTTTTCTTCATCACTGCTTGAGAAAAAGTGAAGAGGAGAAGTGGTAAGATAGCTAGTATTAAGGGTGAGCGCTGTGTAATGACACAGTCCCAGGTTTCTGATGCCTGGCAGATGTTAAGCCATTTAAAGGAGGAGTTAAGCCATTTAAAATGAGGATAGCTTGCCAGCCTTGTTGTGGCAGAGAAGCTGTTTCTGGAGGAGGTGGATGAGGAGTCCTCTAATTCTGCTTCGTATTGTATTGAGGTTCTGGAAGTACAAAAGGAGCTTGGAGAAGCTGGAAAACAGATGATGGGTTTGTGTTGTGCCGTACTGGTAGAGTCTAACAGCAAGGCTTAGCTCTGTCATTAGAGGGGATGGCCAGGTCTTCATGAGGGCCAGGTGCTAGGACCTCTAGGTAGGTAGGTCTGTGCTGAAGAGCCATGTGATGTGCTGCAGATCCTGGACAATTATCATGGTGTCTCCAACCTCCCTTTAAGGGCAGGTGTACAGAAAGATCGTCAAGTTCTCAAATTAACTTGTACTTCCCTGTCAGTCTTGTTACAGACTTGGTTATGCTATGGTGAAGGCTGTGCTGCTTCTGTTGGATGAGCTCCTTTTGGCAAAAGATTGATGTTTAGATGCAACTGGTAGCTTTTGGCAAGATCTGTAATAATAGTAGCCATAACATCATTATTTTAGCCGTAATAATGTTAATTATTAATAATAATATTAACCATATTTGCTGCCTTAGTGTGGTTGTCATTTTCCCCCCCCTCCATGAGGCTCAGGTCTTCACAAATCCTGCTGTCTGTCCTGTTCAGTAGACAAGTAGGGCCACCTGGTCTGCTTAAGCATCTGAGGCCTGTAGAAAGATGTTCAGTGTTTGTGCAGGTGATTTTTTTTTTTCCAGTACGTAGTGAAAATAGGAACTAGAGTTAAAGCTAGTGACTTGGGGCCTGTTCCGTGATGCACTTACGTGGGAAATGTGTAGGAGGGGTGGTGGAAGGTGCACTCTTTTAATTTTAAAAGGGTTTTTTTTTTTCCTACCTTTTCATTGGTAAGGTTTGTAGCTCATGTTTTGTGGAACCATCACCTGCAGTAGCTGGGAAAACTTACCAGCTGTTCCTGGCAGGATAACTGTGACCTCTTCCTGAAAAATGTTAATCTCCCTAAAGTTGTCCAGGGTTTCATCAGCGCGGGTTGGGTGGCTGTAACACGCTCCATTTTGAGTTGTACCTAAAGCTTTCCTGGAGATCTCGGCCGGTTCAGAGCAGCTACCCGCTTGTTTTAAATGGATTTCCTGCAGGGAGCTGTTTGAACCAACGCTTGAGTTCATTTCTGTAGACAGCTCAAAGTGGTTAGTTGCAAACTGCAAGCTGGCACAGTTTGTTAATTGCATGTCTCAAAAATTACCTTCATCCAGCAACTGAGCTAAGCTGTTGTGTTCAAAGCTTCTACTCTCTCCAATTTCTGTACATGCTGCTGATCACTGATAAGACCTGGGTTTGGGATCTCTCCATCCTCGTTGGAACGTGGTACCTTGCCTTTGCTTTTGGTGTTACTGCATGATCTGAATTTCAAGGCATTCTGCATTGTGTTTTCTCAGGTACTGACTAATGAAGTTTACTGACGGGGCAGATAATTTGAAGGTGGAGGAAATAGTCTTCCTGTAGCTTGAGGACAATTGATGTTTTAGATTGAAATTGTATGTGTGAGCAGAATTTTGTATAGATGCATTTGTATAAATAGAAAGTGAGTCTGTTCAATCAACATTTGAAAAAAACCCCAATGAAGTAGCCATGTTAAGTCACCCTTTACCTTGGCAAAATGAGCTGAAACCTCAAATGGCGTGGCCAGCATCCACCTTACTTGAATCATAAAGGAACTGCTGTAGGAATTTTAGATTTCTGAGTTTGTTTTGTAAGCAAGTCACGTGAGAGTCCATCTTCGGAGGAGTTAAAAATGGTACATATGTCCAGTGCAACCTGTCGCAATTCTGAGACTCTTACATAGTATTTTCTCTGTTTGTCAGGCTGATTCGGAGGAGGATGTGGAAGAGCATCCACAAGAGCAAAGGTAAGCAAAACTCAAATGAAAACAAGACTATTGAAGCTCATTTTGGTTTTTGCTTTAGGAAATACTGAAGTGTAATTGGGCAGACTACTAAAAATTGTTTTTTCTGATGCATATTAAATAGATTTCCATTACTTGTGGCTTACGATTTTCTCAACTAATGTTAATATTGATTTGTTAGCAAAACCAGAAAATAGTGCACGGCGTATGCAAGACTGAAATGCCCTCTTGCATCTCTTTATCCTTATTCTATCTCTAAGCTGCATTTGCTTTTCACTGCTTTTACACAAAAAATTCTGTGTTTATTAATTCTGCTTTATTGTATATTTTGTAATTAATTTCTTTAAACAAGAGGACAATTTTCCGTTCCAAAATTTGCAAACGTAAGTAGTCTTGGAGTGTTAATGTGTACCAAGGCGGGGAGGGAGGTAAAGAAGATCTAAAGCCAAAGACTTATTAATGTGTTGCTGTGGAACAATAAATATCCTGCCTTATTTCTTGAAATCAGATGAATAATAAAGGTCTTAAGAACTGTAGCCTCAACTCTGCTGTTTCTGTTAATATCAGGCCTCCTCTGTTTTGAACAGTTAGGTAAATAGCATCACAGATTATTTTTTAAATACACAGTTTGTTTCCTCTGAGCATCCAGATTAAAATGCTTGGACATCTACCAGTGAAACACTTCCTTCCTTTGGTATGTGTTAATGTGGGTACAGCTTTCAGTGCCATGCCAGCCAGAAAGATCACAAGACTTAAAATAAACACGTGTAACACCACCGTGCTCTGATGGCTGCAGTTAGCCAGAAATGCTTTTCTCATTTATGACCCATCTTTGCCCTTAACTTGGGTTTGAGAGCAAATAGATCTGATAAAACAGAAGCCTTGCTGGGAGCTGGCAGAAGGGGTAAGCCTGGGGGTGGGAAGGGGATGGTTGTAATGGGTCTGTCCTGCACTGCAGCGCTTCTTTGCGCAGCTTTTCCACCTCTTTCTGCCCCATCGGGAGCCTTCTCGTCCGAACCCAGCATCACATTAGGGCTCCTGTGCCTCACCTCTGTGGGAATGACAAAGGTGGTACAGAAACAGGATGGGAGGATTACTGCTGCCTCTGGCAGCTAGTGCTGATGGTTTGTGCTTACCTACGTCCCCCAGTTCCTACCTGCATAGGGGATTTTTTTTTCCTCCTCCCCTTGCGAAAAGAGGGGTAAACTATTGAAAGCTGGCATTTTTCCTGCACAAATACAGAACTTTCTGATTTTCAGCTGGGGACTACTGTGGTTTTGATGCAAATTGTCATTGCGTGCCTAAGCATGCTCTCTTTATTGAGAGGTAGTCAGAAGACAGCAGTGTCAGATGTTGTGCTTAAGGTGGATTCTGAGATTTTGTTAGAAGGCAGAGAGATGTAGTTTAGGGAAAAAAAAATCTCCACTTGCCTATTTTTCTCTGGAGGTGGATGGAGTAACTGCCTGCTATGGCAATAATAAAAATATTATTGAAAGATAAATAGTTCCTGAGACTCAGATAGGAAGTTGGAGAAAGTCGTTTAACTTTTTTTTGTCAGTCAGGTGCTTAAAGATTTTTTTTTTCCTAGTAATTACTCATTTCCAAAAATGAACTTGTTTTCTGAAAGTAAAGTTTATAAGGTTCACTTGCATGGATGGAAGCATCCTTCTATTGTCATACTGAAATGCTAGAGGAAACTTGCCTAAACAGGCACTGGTTTGTGTGTGTCTTTTAAACTGTTTTGGTTTGCTGCCATATGTAAACACCGATCTGTGTGTGCTCTGTATACTGAAGGAATGTTATAGTGTAGACTTTATAAAGATGTAGCAAAGGTGTGTTAGAAAGACTAGAATTTATTAGTTTCTTTCCAGATTAACTTTCATTCCCTTGGCTTATATTACTATATGGTGAAATCATGGGGATTTCTTTTTCCTGTAGCAGCAAAACCTGAGAGCTTGCAGCATCTCCATCTCATTGCCTGCCAGCGTGCCCTAGGGAAATCAGCTAAAGCTACTGAAATTTGATGTGAAGCCCCTAGAAGCAAAGCACCTTAAAGTAGCGGTATGAACAGAAGTTAATGGAGATAAAGAATTCAAAATTTTCCCCAGAGCTGAAGAAAGTATAGAGTTTTCAGCATCTTGGGGCATAAAGGAGAGAGTCTCTTCCCAAAACATTGTTTTGTTCAGTTTTTAATTCTAGGTTAATGGGCTTTCTTGGGAGCTTGCAACCTACTTAAAAAAAAAAAAAAGTAAAGTATTAACAGTCTGTTGACTGACTTCCTGTGCATGTGCATCACAGGATCTTCCATTTGGGGTGGGCTTCTTGGTTTGCTGATGTTTTTGTGGCAAGTGCACAGGGGAGATGGATGTAGTCTCATCATTTCTGTCTTAGGTTTAGCTTTAACAAATACAGAAGTCTGCATGGAGGTAAAAAGACATTGTCAAAATAGCAATTTTTGTAAAGAGCTATTTTGGAGGTGAATGAGAAATGGTTGATTTGGAGGTCCGTGGGTTTGCAGCTGCCCTGAGTGAAAAAGAGGTAATTAGCAACTCCTTAATTTCCAGCCTACGATTCCTGCCTTTCTGATTGCTTGGATGCTGCCACAGGTTGCTTTCCGCTGTTTTGTGTCTCTCTGGATCAGACTCTGAAAAAAGAAATGCTGGACAGTAGATACTTGAGTTTCTGGATGTACTGCCTCAGGCCACAGTCTCTGACAGAATTAAAGCCACATGTATTTGGACTAGCCTATTAAAAAAAGCTTCAAGTTTCCTTAAAAAACTGTTTCTTACATTTGAAAGTCAGCAGTAAAAAGATAACTTCCTGAACCAAAGTTGTTCTGGAAGGCTTGTTAGAAGAAAGTCAATGACAGGTGTTGACAGAAAGTTTTCTTTTTGGGTGTGGTTTTTTTTTTCCTTTGTGCTGGTGACTGTTCACATGTCACAGCTGGCAGTAGCAAATTTTGAAGACCTAGGCGCTTGCTTTTTGTTATTACGCTTTTGCTAAAGCAGCAGAATGAATCAAATGCAGAAGTCTGGCAGAGATAAAGTGACGATACTGTTAGGTGATGTGCACAAATGATGCTATCAGAATTTTTAGCTTTCCACTTCAAGGAAGTAGACATTGGACTACCAAAAGCAAAAATAAATTTTCACATGTATGACATTCTTAATCCTTGGTTTTGAAGGACTTTTGGAGAAAGGCCTTTGAGGATCCAGTTTCCCAGCTGACATGTTAAGAACATTTGCACCAGAATAAACTGCTGTGCTCAAGATGTGGGTCATGTACTCTTAATATATGATGTGCATTAATAGTCATGAGAAAGGAAAGCCATACAATACTAAGTATGGTATGTAAGCAGCGAGTAAGAGGACATTTTCCAGCCTTTACCTGTGACTGTTAGGGCATATGTTGCTTTGATTAGATAGGTATCAACTGCTAGGAAAATTACAAGTGTGATGCAGTTAGCTCAGTCAAGCATTTCTGTTGAACCTTTGCCTTTGATCACTGGGAGAGCGTTTGACCCCGTGGACTGGAGCTGCTTGGGGCAGTAGATGGTATCGGCTCCCAGTGGGTTCCTGCTAGGGTGATAGTGCAGCCCTGGGAGTGACAGCTGGTGCCCGGCACTTTGACCTCTCCTGATTGCCAAGTGGGATTACTCCTAATCCTGTGATTTTTGCTGTGTCCGTGAAATGGTGCTCCAGACGTGGAAGAGAAATTGGAAGGTAAAGGTAGCAAGGGAGTAGCCTACTAGTTGCCTGAGAGACAACAAAGCAGTTAAGGTGCACGGACTGCAGAATTACTCGGGGATTTAGTAGATACTTAAGAGATGTAGTTATAACGTTTGCTTCAGGAAGAATCCAGAGTGGCTGGGGAGGATGAGCCTGCTTCACGTTGCGAGGTTGTACGTGGCAATTTCTCACTGGCCACAACTTCATCTCATCTCCAGTCAAGAGGCACAGATGAGTGTGACACTTCAGAGGTGTCTTCATCCTTCAAAAAAGCCTGTGGTCTTAGTGCCATAATTCTGACAGTCCAGTTCTTGGAAAGTAATGGCATGGGACTGGTGGTACGCCTGTGTACCAGATAACTAGCTTGGGTGGTGGCTAAGCCAGGAAAATAAAGATTGAAAAATAGGTTAGAATCAGCTGGATTTTTTTTTTCTTCTGCTTTTATTCAAAAGAATAAAAATTGATTTTGTGCCAGAAGAAATGTCCGAATATTAAAAAAAACATTGTTTTATGTTGTGTTTACTTTTTAAACATCTTTATTAAAGTCAAACTGAGTATCCATTGAAAAAGTGTTTCAAAATGAAAAGCTGGAAAGTTTTGAGAGTGTCAGTGAGTGCTTGAACTGTTTGAAAGGAACCATCCTAAAACAATATTTTCACCCTAAGCTTGTATCAAGTGCCGCTAATCATTTAGATTGTCATTAAACTTACCCCCTGAAAGTATTTGATAAATTACATGAAGACTTTTGCTAGGATATACACTTGGTCGTAACTTGTAATAGTGGAAGTTGCTTTTATTAAGTTTTTAATAGTTTTAAAATTTTTTTTACAAAAGGAGCAGAAATCTGTGTGTATTAAAAAAAGAAAAACTGCATTTCTTGGGAAAAAGCTTTTTAGTCACCATTAATGCCCTCGCATAAAGTAACACATTTCTACAGTATGCACAGAATGGGTGTTTTTACTGGGTTGCACCAAAAACTGCTTCAATATTGGTTAACTTTTGTTTTTAATTGAGAAGTCACTGCTGTTGTATCCTACTTAGAATTTCACCAAATCGGCAAGGGACTACTAATTTTAAGTTTTACTGGATGCCTAAAGATACGGAATTTACTTTATATAATCCTTAGAAGTAAAGGAGTAGAAATGAGATGCACAGACCTACCTGTTACGCTTGGGTGAAAATCCCTAAGGAAAAACCTGTAGGGAACACAGAGGATAATGTGAAGCTAGAATAAAAAAAGCTTACTGAAGAAAATGGCTAGAGGGTCAATAAAGTTGGGGGATCTCTTTTAGATGGAGAAACAGATTGTTTTGGAAGGAACTGTCAGTGTAACTCTTCCTCTCCTTCCTTACACTTCTGCTAGGCACAGCCAGGGTGGCAGGCTGAATTCCCTTTTATCTCTTTTATCTCTGTTTTATTTGTTGTAATTCATTCACTGATGAACTTTGTCTTGCTGAACTTTGTATTAAATGCTGTTAGGGGCAGTTGTGCTCTCATGTGCATTGCTTCTTCCAAAATATTCGTCCTTTTGCAAAATTGTGTTGCTTGTCTGCTGATACCGGGAGTGAAAAACCTGTTTTGTTTTTTTCCTGGGACATTGCATGCCAGTGCTGGGTGCTAGCAAATGAGTCAGCTATCCATTTGTTTATTTGTTTCTAAGTTGCTTTCAGACATTTCTGAAATGAGAGCAGCAGCCTAGGCCAGCTGCGCTGTGTTTCACACCAGACTGCGGAGCTAACGCTGTGGCTTTCTAGGATCTGGAGTTAATGCAAACAAGACAATCCTGCTGCATTTTGCAAAGAGCTGTCAAATTTCTGTCCTCAGCGTAGGTCCTAATTGACCTTAACTGAAATATTTTAAAGGTGATGCGTGGCCAGATTTAGCTACTGTTTTATATGCTGTTGCAATCCCACTCATTGTCAAAATCTTGTCTGCTTGCATTGAAAAAACCCTGCTGGTATGTATGTATTTCCCTCGCTGTTGCGAGTCCTCTTGGGCTGGAAGATGCTCACGGTCAGATCAGTGACTGTTTGATCTGTACGTGGGCTTGCACGCTGACCTAAAATGGACTTTCTCATCTATGGATGACAATTTGACTTTGAAAAACGAAGACAGTCTTGGTGTGGTAATTGAGAATTGGCACTTGTGCTTTCATACGGTTCACGCTGCCTTGAAAAGCCACCCAGGCTGTCTTTACCCCAGTTTCTATACTGGTAAAAATAGCAGGCAGTGATAGTTTCCTCCCAGCTGGGGCTGTGAGGTTATTGTTTGCACAGGGATTAGTGTATGTGAAGAAGTTGTATTTGTGGATATGTGCTACTGGAGTAAACTTTCTCACATGTAATGACCTGTTTTAAACAGACAAATAAACTGTGCTTTACATTTTGGTGTCCTGTATCTATCTTTCTTTTCTTCTGTTAATAATTTCTTCACTTTCTTTTCCCACTTTTTGAGCTTTCTGTCTCTTCTGCAGATCTCTTGTGTACCTTTTTATGGCATCTCTTCTTTCTTTTTAGTTTCTGTCCGGGCCATGCCTGAAATGGTTTTAGTTTCTGTACTGCAAGAGGAAGAGGCTGTCTTGTGCTGTCCCCTGCCTTGTGCAGCCCTCCAAGTTGTGTCAGAAAACTCCTCTGGATTAAAAACACTTCTTTGTTTTATTTTTGCCAGGTTAACGTTTACCTATGATCATTCTCTGATTGGGTTCCCTGTTGCTTTCTGTGGCAGTGTCAGCTGAAAATGTGCATGAAAGTGCTCCCTCAGTCTTTTCCTCCAGCTGTGCTGGATGGGTGCAGGACCCCACACCGGAGCCGTGTGTGGCAACGCAGCTCACCTGCGGGACAGCATCTCTGCTGTACTCCTCTCAAGCTGCTCCCAGGGAGGCCTGCCCGTGTCTCGGTGCGGCTCTGGTTCGGACCTCATGGCATCTTCCTGCTCTTTCTTTGGTCCTTTGGTCCCCTCTCTTCTTCCACCTCCCTTTTGGCCAGCTGTTGGGGTGGGTGGTTGCGTGGTGGTACTCGTGCCAAGGCTGACTCTTTGCTCCCTTATCTACTGCAGTGCAGGAGGAGCTGGGGAGGAGCCCAGTCAAATCTGCTGCTTTGCTCACTGGTGGTGAGATAGATGAGCAGGTTAGTCCCCAGAAGTGTGGGGCTGAGAGGGAGAGCATCTTGTTGTATGTTGGAAGTAATGCCTTATCAAATCAGTGGCTGTTGGGTAGGAGGATGGTAAAGCATTTGCATCGGTGTGATGAATAGCTTTGGAGGCAGTTGATGGGTTTTGGGTGGATGGTGTAGCAAATCACACAGCCTGCCATTGTATGGAAAGTTGAAGGCAAGTGCACAGACACATACACCATTTGTTGTATAAGGTTTTAATTTTTTTCAGGCTCTTGGTAAACCCCTGTAGCCTTATGCTTTGGGACGGAGTCCACCCAGAGTGCATGGTCTTTAGAGTTAGGACAGTCCTGATCTGAACAGGTGGGACAAGGGCATATGGTGTCTTATTTCCCATTCTGTGTTTGTTTCAGTACTGGCTGCAAAGCTATGCAAGAGCAGAGACAGATCTCATGGTGGCACAGGCTGTTGGTATAGTCATTCAACAAACACATGGGGAGGGTCAGCTCTTAATGCCAAGCAGCTGCACACTGCGAGCGCTCTGCAAGTCTGCTCTGGAACATGGCATTTTTCTTCTTAACCTGCCTTGTTTTGAAAAAGAGGGTGTTAGGACACATTTTGTGTGTTTAGAGAAGAGAAGGAAAAGAAAAGGAAAGAAAAGCAAAAGCAAACAGCTGCTGTGGCATGTTTGTCCTTGTCCTAATCATTGTAAACTTAGTGTCCCCTTAGCCCATACATGCTGTTTGTATAATATAAGTAGTTCAGAATAGGAACTCTCTTCTTATGCTTCTACTTTTACACTTTAATACACTAATAATGAATTTCAGATGTGTGTTAATTTCAGGCTAATCCTTCTGATTTGTGGGCAGCGGGCCACAAAAGATTCAGCTTTATAGCTATACCTTTATTATTAATAAATTATTTTTACTTCCCCAATAGCTGCTTCTTAGTTGCCCTTAAGAGGGCTTAATTTGCAGTAATTTTAATTTTACCATTATGCAGTTAAACAATAGACATCTGGAATAATAGACCGATGTCAGCAATCTGAAAATTGACACCCTGTAAGCATTTAGCTTCATAGTTTTTCTGCTGTTGCAGAATTTGCAGACGGTCCACTTCTGAATCGTCAACCCCAGCACGGTGGCTTGATTTTTATAAGCTGAGTATAAAGTTACGTGAAATCTATCTGATGCGGTGTAATAAAGTGTTACAGGCAATGCTTGTTACCTGCCTCTCATCTTCCTGGAGACTCAAAGGTAACACAAACCTAGCTTATAATGCCTCACGTGTTTTTATTTGATTAGGAAATGTGCTGTGGGAAACCTGCGCTCCCGTCCTGGCAGTGGCTCTGAGTACGTGACTTGTAGGCAAGTAGGTGAAGGAGCCTTTTCAGTAATTTTGGCGTTTGCTGTAGTAACATAAGTAAAAACATGGACGGGAAAACAAAGAAAATAGCTCATCTGTACCACTTTCAGTTCAGGCTTGGTTACAAATTCAAGCCTAGGTTTTAAAAAACATCTTAGTTACATTGTCTTAAACATCTTTTTTTTATCCACTTTCTTTGGTAGCTGCTTTGGGAAGAGACTTTCTTTGTGGTGGTTATTGCAGAATGACCAACTCCCCTCTTCATCAGGACAAAACAGTCCTGTCCACTTCAGGGGGAGAAGTATATCAAATATACTTGCATGTGACAACAGTGTGTATTAACTCCTTTGCAGAGTTCTGAGTACTCACTGCAAATATTTGCTTTATATTTGTAGAAGAGTTTGCTTTAATCAAATAAGCTAATCGCCTAGGAGAAACACGTGATCAGTATGAATAACTTAGGTGTGTGCTTGTCCTCTCAGGGGTCCACCATTCTATGTTACGTCCAGCCTGCCACCTGAGATAAGGAAGATAGAGGGCAAAGCTGGCTGTGTTAAGTCACCTTATCTTCCTCTCTACCTCCTGTCCCCAAAGTGGTGTACAAATAAAGCTGCTTTTCTTGTGTGTGTGTGTGTCTTGGTAACTTTTAGAAAGTGCAATGGAAATAAAATTAAACAAGGACAACTCAGGATATTTTTTTGTGTGTGTGTACAAAACAGACCTTGTTTTCCGTAGAACTAATGGACTTTATATAAATATTAAACACAGGAATTCCTCAATCAAAAACAGTCACCATGAAGTTGTTTTTTCTTCTCAGAATTATGAGGAAAAGGAGAGAGAAGGGAAAATGTTTTCCAAGAGGAGGGTGGGAAGTAGCCCTCTGTTCTTGTTTTTGGTGAAGTTCTTGTCTTCTGATAGCCTCTTGTCTGCTTCAAGATACGGTTGCAGTATTTAGTGAGCTGTAGTCAGTGATTTACCGTCTGACCCATCTGGATACCAGAACTCCACAGATGTCAAAATTAAGAAATTTGAAGTGCAAAATAATGCTTTTTGTTACTGCCTGATAAAAGCCAACTTCTACTTCAAAACTTTGTGAAGACGCATGAAGAAGCTGTAAGGACTTGGAAGTAAAAAGGAGACAGTTAAGACGGTGTATCATGTTCAGTGCTGTTGAAAGCACGGGCTGTGTTGTCTCTGGTTCATGGTTTTGTTGTGTATCTGTTAGAAGTTGGGCTTTCTGAGCAAGAAAAAATTCTGTTAAAATACTTGTTCGCAACAGCATGCTCCTTAAGCAATCATGAGAAATGCAGAAAACAACTATTTTTTTTTAAGCCTAGAAACCGTTCTTTTGAATGATGGGATGGTGACACTCACAGTAATGTAGCTGAGCTTGCATCATAAAAGAAGACTTCAGTTCCTTTGCAGTCCTAAGGTTTGAAACTGATCTGGCCTTTGGAGATGCTTGTATATCAATAGGATGATAATTTGACACCCTTCAAAATGCCTGGGAAGACTTTCAGAAACCTGAATGATACATATGAAGGAGAAAAAGTGACCTTAAGTCAAAATTGTTCTGACATACATTCTCACTATTTCTTTTGCATATATAAATAATTATATATTGCTTTCCAGGTTTTCTTAATTGCTGTTCATTTTTTTTTACGTTTCTCTCTGGGACCTGGTTATTTTCTTCAAGAGACTGAAGCATAATTCCGTCATCACATACCTCTGCACCTCTGTCTCAAAGAAGTTAACTTTGAATTAAATAGGCAGTCTCAGCTTTACAAAGAAGATAAATGATCAGTTTGTAATCTGCTTGTCTTAGTTTCTGCTACTATGTGCCTTGTTGGTAGCACATATGTATTTATCTCCTGAGTGGGAATTTCCCAGCTTTTTTTGATCATATGTGAATGCTGATACCTGATCTAGTGGAAAGTTAATAATCTCTCTTGTTTTACTGTTCTTTGTTCTTCTCTGTGCCCCCTGAATGCTGCCGTGTTCTTACAGCCCTGTTTCTCCTCCTGATTTACTAGAGGGCTTCTGGTCACCCATGTGGTGGGTATATGCTTGAAAAACTTTTGCGGGTCCTAAGGGAGGGTCCAAAACAGGATTATTATACAGACTCTCAGATTTCCAGAAGCTCTAGAGACCGGCTTTGAGTCATTGCAAGTGCTGCCATCAACTCCTGCACACTTCTTTCAGAGCTGACAGTGTTTGGCAAGCAGTGGATCCAAATGTTGATACTTAACGGGTTTTTTTGAGTTTGTTGGTGTACTGAGGTCTTGACCTTTCCTGTGAAGCTGCTTCAATTATTTCTGCAATTTCTGGTTATCAAAATTAAGCCAAAAAAAAAAAGCCACCTGGCATCCTGCTTCCTGCTGGTGCTCTTTCCCCTGTGAGCACTTCTGAAGAGTTCCTCCATGGGCAGCACGTGGGTTTGGTGGGCTCAGGCAACTCTTTGCAGTCCTTCAGCTGTATGTATTTTTCTTATCAGTGAGAACAGAAATGGGTTCAGC
>NW_008825271.1:4758289-4759806 GCF_000699105.1 Pygoscelis adeliae
GGCCATATGAATACACGTGTATGTGCTTGAATGCAGTCTCCTGGCATTTAGGATACTGGTCCATGTTTGTTGGAACAGTGTGTTGCGCTGCCGTTGGGAATACACTTGGAACAAAGAGGGACTTTGGAGACTTCTTTGACTCTGAGCCAGCAGTCTATGTGATGTGTTTAGTTCTGGAGAGAGGAAAAACAGATGCATGCTTGTTTTTGTATTATTTGCGAGGAGGATCCTTTGTATGGTTTCCAAGGTCTTGAGGTTCCTGTATATTGTGCTGCCTTTTAACTCCACCGCTGTAGTGTGCTCGGATGAGAGGTGTAGTTTCCACAATTGAAAATGCATGTGTGCCATTTTTTAAGGCCCTCGGACCTCCTTGCTGCTCTGTGTCAGAGCGCCAGAGCGAAGCACACCATGTTCTCAAGGCTTTTCTTGGTGGGAATATGTAAAAGTTGTTAATTACTCATCTGTTACAGGCTGGGTGTTTTATAAACAGGTGGGGTCCATGGGTACATTTCACTCCCTTTGAAACCCATCTTCAAGTACATTGTAGTGTTAGCAGCTGTTGTTGAACAACAGAGCCGAATCCTGAGAGAGTTGTAGGATAAAAAGCAAAACTGGTTGAATTTTACTGAATTATTTGACAATACAGTAGTTTTACTTTCTTCGAGGATAAATTGCAGTGATTCATTAAAAAAAAAGTTGGCTATGTTTGGTAGAAGATAAAAGCTGTAATTTTAAAGTTTAAAGTAATTAAACTTTCGTGACTCCTGCTGCTACTGAGGCACTGCTTAGAGTATGAAGATGTACATTGCATGAAATTTCAGAGTTGTTCATACTAGATGTCATCCTGAAAGATCTGGTTGCCTTTGCAGGAATTAATGCAGAAATTACTGTTTGAAGTTGTTTGCTCTCTACTTGAAAAGTAGAACAGTCTAACAAGGATTATTAGAAGCCTCTGAAATATAAAAGGCTTATGTTTTTACCTTAGGACTCTACCAAAGTTATTGGCAAGTGACTGTCATCACCCACCGGGCTTGACACCCACGGTTTTGGTGCCCTCTGCGCATCGGGCATCAGCTTCTGGCTGAAGTAATGCTGTAGCAGGTCAGCTCCTGCACCGCGCACTAGCCGCAAATCCCGAGCATTTCGGAGTAGTGATGCTATCAGTATTAACGAGTACTGCCCAGTGTCACAGTTACACCGCTGTCTTGGTATTAAACTTATGGGTGGAGAGGCAGTGGGATTTGCTGTGGGATGTGGGAGGAGGAGGGGTGGTTTTCTTTCCCCTCATTAAGTGTCCATTGTCCAGCTGGGTACCTGGTGGTGTTCATCTCACAACAAACTACACTGCAGGCTTGCACTGAGTGCTTTTTTTTCCCCTTTTCATCCGCTCTGGGCTCATCGGACCCTTGTCCCAGTTCAGCTCTCCGGAGAGGCTGCTGCGAACCCTGTGGATGCAGCAGCCCGGCCCCACTCCCTGAATCATAGAATCATAGAAACATTAAGGGTGGGAGAGACCT
>NW_008825271.1:4760021-4768934 GCF_000699105.1 Pygoscelis adeliae
AGTTACTTGGGAGAAGAGACCAACACCCACCTCGCTACAGCCTCCTTTCAGGTAGTTGTAGAGAGCGATGAGGTCTCCCCTCAGCCTCCTTTTCTCCAGGCTAAACAGTCCCAGTTCCCTCAGCCGCTCCTCATAAGACTTGTTCTCCAGACCCCTCACCAGCTTCGTTGCCCTTCTCTGGACACGCTCCAACATCTCAACATCCTTCTTGTAGTGAGGGGCCCAAAACTGAACACAGTATTCGAGGTGCGGCCTCACCAGTGCTGAGTACAGGGGGACGATCACTTCCCTGCTCCTGCTGGCCACACTATTTCTGATACAGGCCAGGATGCCATTGGCCTTCTTGGCCACCTGGGCACACTGCTGGCTCATGTTCAGCCGGCTCCCTGGTGGGGAGCCAGAGCCTGAGGGGCCGTGCATCTGAGGAGAAGGAGGTGGTAGCAAGGTAGCAGCTAAGTGGGAAAACCAGTAGTGTTACTGAGGCCATAAGACTATTTTGCAGTATTGTTGCCCCTTAATTACAGCATTGTGCGGTATCCCGTATGCTTACAGTGCCATCATGGCATCCGTGCATTGCCCATCTGTTGCTTGAAAGCAGGTCAATGTAGAGGGTATGGGTGGTGGTCATATTGCACCAATCATGATAAAAAATGTGTTTCAAAGCAACAGGAGAGCTGTCAGGACAGCAGCCGGGCAAGGTTCACCTGCCCCGTGATCTGGAGCTGGCCCTCTGTGACAGGCAGGATCCATCCCCACCAGTACGTGGTCTCATCTGTGGGGAAGCTCCCTCCGTGGGCACCTGGGCGGTGGTGGAGTAATTTCAGGACAGAGCTTTATATGTTGGAAGGCCGGTCACCTACAGCTCCTTCTGTAGCGAGAGAGAAAGAGGTTTCACCAGAGGACAGTCAAGGAGTTTAATTTAGATGCCTTGAATTTGCCTCGGGAGTAGCCCGTTTTTTTGCAGTCCTCCAGAGGGAGGGGGAGTGACAGTTTTCTTAATTTCGGAGCCCAGGGTGAGGGAGTGTTCACGTCCCCCGAGCTCTCCTGCCTCCGCTGCTTCCCCTGTCGCGTGCAGCTTCCTCTTGCTGCAGAGGGCAAGGCGGCAGGTGAAATTGCAGTAACGTTTTCAAACCCCTAGCATTTCTGACTTGCACAATGAGCCTGGCCTGCCCTCTCTGCTCAGGTTTTCATACAAGTTCAGAGACTTGAGACGCCTGGCTTTGGTCTGTGTTGTTCTGGGGCAGAGGCTGTGGCTGGCAGCCTGCACCTTGGGTACCGGCAGGACTTCCTGCTGCAGAAGCAAAGGGTACCCATGCGACCACCAGACCTTTCTCAGTGAGTGATGCAAACCTGGGAGAGCTGCTTCATATACCTCCTGTTTGCTTCGGTGCACAGGGCATTTGTTTTCAGCCTGTTGCCTCTTACCGAAGCTCAGAGCAGCATGTTGGCTAAGGCAAAACCCTACGGAAACAGGACGCCACCTTCCACGCGTGGTCGCCTGGCTGGGGAGAGAGGCTGGGCAGCTGGTGAGGCATCTTGCCTAACGTGGTGCCGGAAACCGCTCAGATGCGATGCTGAACCTGTCTGGTCTAGAATTTGGCAGCAGGGGAAGGATGGGGTGTAATTGCCAGAGACGCAGGGGGGCATGTATGGTAACAAGAGAAAAAATGACTAAAGATTGTGGAGAGGAAAAAAAAAAAGGGGGGGGGGGGAAGGTGCCCCTGGAAAAAAACTCAACATGAACAAAGATACTGGTAGGAAGGGAAAATGAAAGCTTGCTTATTTCAAGTGATAGGCAAAACTGATAAGGGACAACAGCAGATTGCAATCTAATGATGAAAGGAAAGATACACAATAGCAAAAGAGAAGTGAAATGAGAGAAAGGAGGGAGTGACTGATTCATAACTGCTTGCATCTTGTGTAACCACTACCTCTGTTTATGTAAAATGATTTTAAGGGTCCGTGCAAAATGGCATCAAGTCTCCCCACTCTGGCTGGCAGAAGTGTGTAACAGTCCTGCGGCATGCTCATTTAATGTCAGCTATTACACAGGGTACAAAGCAGTCAGCAAGTCAGACCTCACTAGTGACATTGTAGGTCACCTCTTACATTTTGCCTACATATCTATTTTTTCTGCTGAATTACATTGTCCTATCGACTGAAGTTGTGGGTTGGCATTTTAAAATTAAGGTCTCTGCAATAAACACATCAATAAATGTACAAACAGTAAAGACCTGAACACAGAGATGATGAATGTGCTAACCATATATGAGCATAAACTGTGTAATTCCTGTTTGTTTTTTTTTTTTTTTTAAATGAGACTGGAACGACAAGGAGCACTCCGCTGCCCTCGGGAAGTGAGCAGCCATGTAGTATTGTAGAATAAGTTTTGCAATTCCTTATCGTTTTGTGGATTTAATGTGCCTGCTTAGTTTCTGTGCCTGCCTGCTAGTGCTGTGTGCCATGTGCGTCGCTGGTTTGTGTCTAAATCTTGATTCCTGGCAACTGGAGAAGGGTAGGGAGTTGAAGGGCCTGTACTTGACCGACTCCTTGACCCGTGCTTTACACGCTTTGTTGCTATTAACTGCCTTTCTTCAATAGCCATTGTCTGATTTCTGTCTTGGTGTGTTCTGTCTTTTATTCGAGTCCTTTGCCGCAAGCCTGCTGCCTACAACCCACGAGGTGCCTGCTGCCTGCTTAGGTATTTCTGTGGCCTGTTGCTGACCCGGTTTCTGCGGCATTTAAACTGCCCTTTTGAAAAGGGGGCATTTCTGGCCTTTGTGAGCGTTCCCAGTGTTGCTGAGATAATGTGGCTGATCCCGCAGATGCGGGTAGTCACTTTAAAACAAACACACACCCCTGCCCCGGTCCCCATGCTTTCACTCTTGCTTGGAATTTTTTTTTTTTCCTCCTTGTAAATAAATACAATTGTTAATGCTTTCTGGTCATCGAAGCGGTGGACTGCATTTTGGTGGATGGTTTGTTCTTGGAATAATTACTGAAATGTTTGCTGTGCAGGAGGGCAGTGCGCAGCCATAAAGAGTGTACACTTCCAGATTTTAAGATTAAGACCTTCGCTTTTGTTCCCAGACTGAGGAAGCTCATTTGGGACTTGGAGACCTGCAAGCAGCCCCATGTCTGTTGTGGCTTTGTCGCAAGGTCTGGCTTGGAAGTTAGGTCCTGCTGGGCATAAGCAGTGGATTGGGGACAATGACACTTGGTTTGAACACTGCACGTTTTTTATTTTCCCTCTATCCACTGAAATTTTACAGGCTGTGGAAAGGTAATGAGATGTCGAAAACGTGACCTTGTGGTAGCTGCAAATCCATGTGTTACCTACTGGTTGCCACGGTTTGGGGCAGCACCTCGCACTTCCTTATTCCCTCTTTTTGCCACGGTCGTGGCAAAAGCCACATCTTCCATTTTGAAACAGAGATCTGCCTTACAAAGCTTCATTGCTCCTTTTTTAGTGTAAAATACTGCTGTGGAGAGACACGAAGAAGCCTGTTCAGAGGCTGAATGCACTTGCCAAGCTTGCTTTCATGCACTTAGATCCCATGTGGGTCCATACTCTTGAATGCGCCCGTAAGAAGGGGCAAAGCGCTCCACACCAGTCCTGCTCCTAGACTCACCCCATCTGCCCACGAGAAGCCCTGCTGCCTTCGGCAGGACTTTGCGCAGGTCACATCGGGTTCCCACTTTGCGCAGGTCCCAGCGGGTTCCCACGCGGGATCATGACATTATTTGCTTGTTACCTTGCAGAGGAAAGAGCATCGAGAGATGTACGGCCGAGCTCAGTTAAATACGCCTTAGGCTGCAGAGGGATCTTTGGCCTGTCCGAAGGAGCTTTTCCTCTCACAGGCAGCATGAGAAACTCCATGTCAAATAGGTTAATGTGTGTAGCGTGCAGAAGCAAAGTGCATCCTTTCTTGCAGTGGAAGCAGACCTCGGGTTTGAGGCTTGTTAAGAAACTAAAAACAGTGTTACTGATTCTTTGCCCTTAGTTTCACAGGTGAAAATTTCAAGTTGGTGAACTCCTATTAGCTTCTTAGCTTTGAAATAAAGGAGGAAATGGAAGAATCTAGGGGAGGTAGAGTCTTAGTATAGTACTGAATTGCAAGTACTTATTTTTAACTGATACAAAATAATCAAAAGCTGGCTTCCTGCTGGTTTTTTTCAGCTCATTTTTCTCCTCTTCCTTCCCCCACCAGCTATCCTGCCGAAGGAAACAAGTGTTAACTTGTTGGCTCAAGGTGCCCCTTGCTGGAAACCAGAGCTCTAGAGGTTAATGCGCCAGCCGTAACACACCTGAGGTTTTTTTGGTGGTAGACATTTTGTTAATAAACCTGTGAAACAGGGTGTGTTTCATATGGTTCTGCTTTGTTTAATAGCAGAAGGCTGCAGCATTTTGTACGTCAGAAGAAATTGGCTCAGAGCATATGCTGTGCATTGGCTTCAACAGATCCCAGATGTTTTGTAAGGACCTGGTAATTTCCGCAATAAGCGTTGTAACTACTAATCCTGGTAATGCCAAAATTTTTTGAATTTTTGCCAGTTTGAATTTTCTGGTATAAATTTTTTTCATATGTATGTTTTCTTTAACAACGTAATCTAACGAAGTATAAATATACGGTAGTACTTAGGAGTAGGTCACAAATACACTCTGAGAGTGCTTCCTTTTATTAATAGCACTAAATCATGGAGCTGTCTTTTCATTTTGCATAACACGACCCAGAGCGCTGAGTGACACAAGACAGGCGAGCGCAGCAAGCTGCTCTTTTCAAAAGGGGCAGCCGGGGGAATTTGGCAGGCTGTCGGCATGGTGTCCTGCCGCCGAAGGGGTTTACTGGCTTTAGGTGAGAAAGTGGAAATGATCCGATGCTGCGGAGGATTTCCCCCGTTACTTTTCTGCCTGCAGAAGGGGATGTACTTGGAAGTATAACTGGAGTTTTGTATGGGGAGTTGGAAAAGAAAAGCTTTAAGAGTAGGTATATATGACTGGACTACTGAAGTGTATAGATGAAGATGAAAATGCACAGGGCAATCAGTTAATAAAATATGAATGAACAATAAGTAGTCAAATTTTTTTTATTGCTATTGTAATTTTAAAGGTTCTTCATAAGAAAAAAGTTCCATATTTTTCTGGAGAAAATACATATCCCGTCTAATAAATAATACTATGCATCACAGCTGTAAAATGGCATAGATCCAGGAGGTTACTGCACCAGAACAAAACGCTTTGTCAAGTGTCACCGAAATATTTGGAGGGGCACTAAAGAGGATATAATACTCCCCAACTGGGTGGAGTGGAAAACAAGAACGAGAGAGTGGTGCGCCTGTGAGATGGAGGTGTTGATTTTGGGCCGAAGCTACTTTTTCGGTGTTGCTATTTGGTTAGTGACTGATCTTTAACTTCTCCTCCTTAAGATTTGGTAGCGGCCCCTGGGGTGTGGGATAGCAGCTTTGTTGCCCTGCTCTGCACAGGACAACTGTGCAACCACAGCTTCACCCTGCAGCACCGTGCTTGAAGTACTTCTAAGAAAAGTGTAGCCTTGCTCCTTCTCTTTATATTTCTTCTTTGCATCATATTTTCACAGTCATATAATACGGCTTGTGAAAATGCTATTCAATGACATGAGAAATTAGGTATTCTTAGAAAGCTAGTGTATGTAGTTTAAATTCTGGGTAGTTAGCACATGCTTCAGAAAGTCTTGTGTGAAGTTTCATCTGTTAGAGAAGAGAATTAAGTTTTTAATAAGTCTTGCAATCAATAGCAGAGTTTTTCTCCTTATAAAGCTGAAACATAGCACTGAGAAAGCTGGTCTTGATGTGTTACTCAAGCAAATGTTTGGTAAAAGGATTTTGAAAGAGGTGCATGTATTTAAGTTTTCGAGAGGGACTTCCCCAGTGTCTTAAGAGTTTGTAAACTAATGTACTGCCTAATGCATCTAAATTGTATATTGTAGTGTTTGCTTTTCCACAGCAGTAGCATTTGAAACTGTCTGGTAAAGTACTGTGTAGATAACTTGTACGATTTTCCATATTGAACCTATTTTGGTTGTCCATCTTCATATGTTGGCTTAAACAAGGAATGGTATTGGATGTTTGTAGGTAAATTACTATGCTTCAAGTTTGATGCTCAAAGATTATACTTTTGTTTTTAAAGTTTTGGGCTGAAATTCACAAGAGAGAAGAAATGGAAAGTCCAGGCTGATGTTTTTCAGTATTGTGTCAAACTCGGATTTTGCAGCTTTAGGGGATGTGAACTTACTGACTTTTCCATGGCTTCTTTTCAGGGCAGGTGATATCAAATGCATTGTCCAGACCAAAGGGAATAAATTAAAAGCAGAATTTTTTTTTAAGTCCTAAATTTGAGTTTTCTTGTATTTGCAGTTTCCTCTTTAGTTAATATTCTTTTTTCTGTTTCAGGGGAAAAAAGGGGAGGGGATTTCTAGTACTTAACAGGTTCAGTGTAAAGGTTTCCTATGGGCCTAGATCTACCATGCAAGTCTGTGCCTTAGCTGTCCTACAGGCCATTATAAAAAGAAACTAAAAGGCTTTGGGTTAACTCAGAAACAGCAAAAGGCAGCTCCTGTAGGAAGATTATCACTCTTAATTGCTGGAGGAAGATTATCACTCTTAATTATTAAGCAGGTCAAGCTTATCAGCGACCACAAAGCTCTTTCATGCATTTTGCTGAACTGTTCTAACTTAAAATGGTTTCTGTCAAGATGGAAATTTTTGGCTGCGGCTGTAAATAGAAAAAGGAAATGGTTGGGTGCAATGATATTTGACAAGAATGTAACTTCCTATTGCCATGAGCTGTGCAGCCCCACTGTGCTTCCTGTCAGTGCCTCCCCCCTTCCCTCGAGGCAGGAGCCAGATCCCCCGAGCCAGAGAAATACTGCATTGCCCCAGCATGTGAAAGTGAAAGGCTTGAAGGAGGGTTGCTGCTGAATTGACAGAAATTGGCCCTTTGCTCTTCAGCCTAGGGAGACTTTTTTGAGTAAAATTTTGTGCGCTCGATAACTTTTTATTTTAACTGGTAAAAACAGAATTGCAATCGATACATTAAAAAGGCAAGGTCTGTTTTCACTTGGTTCTCTTCCTTCTATACTGCTAATTGTCCTGTAGACGCTCTGCAGGAACAGAAAACAAGTTCTTTGTTATTTTGGGGGAATTAATTTAGTTGAGGCAGGTGTGATAGAATCAGTATTTGTTTCTTCTGGAACATCTGTCTCTTCCTTTGTTAGATTCCTAATTATGTTAGTACAGGACTATGCTTAAAAACAGCCCTTGCCACTAAAATCTTCTGCCATGGTTTTGCTGTTGCAAGGACAGAATTAAATACTTCACTACCTAGTAAGTAAAAATGTGTGCTCTCCTTAGACCCCAAACCCACCTGCCTTGTACCTATCTTCTGCCTTTCTTAAGGTTCTTTTATCCTACCTCTTTCACAGGGCCATACTGTGAAATTTGACTGCTTTCAGTAAAATGCTTTGAAAACTGTGGTTAGGGAGCGGTCACTTAAATTTCATGGTATTTCAGCGCAAGGCTTGCAGTTAATGCTTTGCTTTTAGCTGGAGAAGGCAGCATGCTGACACTGTGGAAGTCTTTTCTCCAGGTACTTCTCCATGTGCTCTTTCTCTAGGGTTCATGTTTTCAGAGTGTCTGAAAAAGGCTATGAGCAGCACATCTCCACTTGAAAATGAAACATTTTCAGATTAGAGACTCTGGGCAGGAGCTTGGATGAACAGCGTGATCTCTCAGAGGTGTGGAGTCTCATAGCTCCTCTTGGAAGTGATTTTGAGTTGTGAAGAGTTGAGCAGCATTCTTCAAAAAGCAGCCATTTATTTACATGTATAAAGTAGGCCAGGATGCATTCAGGTTTGACTGCCTTTCTTCATGCTGGTTAATTAAGATAGGCAAAAGTGAACATCTCAGAAATTATTTGTGATCTTAGCGTCAGTTTTTGAAGAACAAACCTGGGTTATGCAGGCAGTTTAAAGGGGTTTGGTTTGGGTTTTTTTTGGGGGGTTGGCAACTACAAGGTAAGCAAATTACTCGAAAAAAGTGAATTTGGCTAAAAAGCTTTGAGGTTTAAAAAGGAAAAAAAAATAGCATGAGCTGCTTTGTGTGCCTTTGGGATTTGTGTTTTTATTTTGCATGCTCATGGGTGAGAGGCATTCTACAAAAAGACATGAAATGCAGTATTTTCACATAACCCCAGAAGTTCAGGACCTGGTAATTCAAGATAAAAACTTCAAGAATGCCAAGGCTCCTGATGGAGTCAAAAGTGTTTGTATTAGGCAAGTGACTCTCTTAATTTGTTTTGGGAAGAACTAAAAAAAAAGAGTAACCTTCATTGTTTCTGCGATTTTAAGAGTTTAACAGAAGATTGCTGACTTCTTAAAAAAAGCTAAATTATAAAGAAGCTTAAAAAAAAGAAAGGTAAACTGAAGGTTTCATTTCAGAGCAGTTATCATTGTCTTAAGTCCTTAGAGATCACCTTATGAAATAATGCAAAATGAACAGGCAATTGTTAAATTATACAAAGCAAAAACGAAAATGAAGGTGGATGTTCTGCTTGCCAGGATATTTGGGATTTGCTGGCAGTGGTAGAGATGCTTCAGAGGAAAACATGTTTGATGTGCATTTTGAACTAGTGGGCCCCATACACTCATCCAAATCAAATAACTTAGATATTTGTCAGCCTAGCTGAAAAAAGACTCCTTTTTTTTGTGTCCACAAGTAGTTGCAAGTTCAGTTTAGGCCACATGGGTGCCTGATTTGCATGCCCAATTCACTGATAACCCACTTATTGTTCTCCCAAGTCTGTGCTTGGGGGTTTCTAGGGGTTTCTATGCCTTTTGATTTTTAAAACTTCTGCCCTCCCCACCCACCACCCCCCCA
>NW_008825271.1:4769167-4807332 GCF_000699105.1 Pygoscelis adeliae
AGACTGTCTGTCCAAGATGCCTAAAAAATACAGGGTCCACCTGGACCATCTCTGGAGAGCATTGGTTGTTGCTTGAAATCTGGGTGGCTAAAGGATTTCAAAAGAAGAGGGTTCAGAAAGCAATTTCAAATGAACTCAAGTCATTGTGAATTAATTTCTTAATTTAGTACAGATTTCAGTTATTTCAGAAGTTGAGGACTGATTTATGGGAGGGAATAATTCCATTCTGCTGTTAAACACACTTTATTGTGCTGCTGCTGCTAAAATACAAACCACAGGCACATCTGGAGAAGAAAGCCTTTTCTTTTCACCAAGATGCTCACTGTAGCGCTCATGCCTCATGCTTATCATCTCCGCTAGATTTCTTTGCGAGTCTTACTCTGATTTTTATCATGGTCCGCCTTAACTTCTTTGGACATTTTTCAAGGAGACTGTTTGGGTGTGAGGGTAGGGAGAAAAGCCAATTTTTTAATCTGTGTCCTTCCATTTACATCCTGTTGAGAAATGCAACTTTATAAGTGCTATACCGTGAGTTTCATCATTGCAGTTTTATTGTAGTTTTGTAATAAATAAAACTGAAGCACTGCTGGCTTAGGTAACTATTCTGTGAAGGATTTGTATGAACGTTATTGCAGAATTTTGTAGGAGGAGGGAGCACAGGCAGCAAAAGGAGGGAAGGTTACCCAGAAAGACAACTAACAGCAGTGGAAACGCCAGGGCTAGAGGAGAGGAGCTGAGGAGGCCGCTCACAGTTGCTGAAGGAGAGCGATACACAAGGGGCCGAATGGAAGTAACGGAGAGTGGTTTGTGCTTTACACATTGAGCTGCATACCTCTCTGCCTCGGTACTGTTTAAACTAAACTAAGTATCAGTCCACTGAAACTTCGGTGAGCAGATCTTGGCTATATGCTGCTTTGCCAACTTCAGAAGTTTAAAAAAGAAAAAAGAAAAAGTTTGCTAGAGCTGTCTGCCCCCTTAAATCATGACTTTGGCCATAAATCATGGGATTTGTTTCTAGAGGGATTGTCTGGTCCATTTCATTGGTTCATTTTGATTTAGCTTCCCTTTCCTATTTTCCTGTCGCGAAACCATGCAAAATAGCAGGCATGCATGCACACATATTACTTGATGGGTAACACCGTTTTGGCCTTTCCTGCTTTCCACAGTCTAGGATTCGATCACTGATGTAAGTAGCGTAATGCAGAGGAAAAGACAACCCCTCTTCTTCCAGAAGCAGCACAGCTCTCTAGTAAAGCATGTAAGTGAATTCCTGACGATGGGTTGCCAATCCCCAAGCATTCAGAAGCAGTGAGTCAGTCTTCCCCCTCTTCCCTAAACAATGTGGTGCTAAAAATACCAGAGTTTTTTGCCTTCTAGATTTCCAGTGTTTAAAATTCACATTTTTGTTCTTTTACCTGCTGGATGTTATTTTCTTCAAAAAAAAAAAAAAAGCATCCACAGACTGGTTCATATGTTATCACCTGAGTCTTACATAGACTCAGGGCTTCAGGACATGTCCTGTAAGTCTCCAGAGCAGAGGTGGTGAGCATGGCAGGGCTGAGGCCGTGGGGAGCCGTGCTTCTCCAGGTGCTCATGTGTAGCTTGCCCGTGAACTGTATTGTTGGAAGGTAAACTTACTTTCTGACTTCTGATGACTCTTTCTGATTCTAGAAAAAAAAAACACTTTTGTTACCAAAAAATCATAATTTAATAATGTTCCTGTTTGTGTTTGGCAGAATTGCCTTGATGGTAAACAAAAGTTTAATTTTGTATTTCCAAACAATTTTATCACCTCTTTTAAAGCTACTGTCTCTCTTCCAGGAGCTGCAGTTTAACCTTCATAACTACTGCTTGATGCTTTTATTGCCTTTAGTAAATGGGAGGTTAAGAGAAGAGAGGGACTAGGTGATGTGACAAACCAAAGCTTTGTATCAGCTCTGCAGAAGACTTTGGTTCAGCTGCTGCTGGGATCTGTTTCTATTTCTATGTCAATTTTCTCTTAATTAACAATTTACATTTGTCAAAATAATTTCTTTGCATCAGCTGTAATCAGAACTATTAAAAGTATTTGGGTTTGGTTGTCTCCGTACGTGTGAATCTCATCCTCTCAGTCTGCTTTTTATCAGGTGTAGTCTAGAGGAATGAATCTAAAATTAGTAAATGAGGGTTTTGTAACTTCATTTCTCTGTTTCAGTTTACGTATAAAAATTGTGCCTTCCTATACAACGCATACGTGCTTTTGTATCTCAATCTCATCCTGCAGGTTCATTAATATTCCTGCACTGAACGTACAAAGTGCCAAAATGCCAAACATAAGTCAAATTTTACTTTATCAATATACTGAAAAATAAAATGGTACTGCGTAAGCAGATTCACTCAAAAATGACCTCTTGTACATTAAAGAATCCAGTCCTTTTTGCCTGCTGCTTCCAAGAAAACCCTGCAACCATAAAGAAAAAGACCTGACAATAAAATGCCTTCCCCCCGACTTGCTTTTTCTTGTGAACAAAGGGCACAAAAAGAAGGATGAAGAAAGGACACTGAGTAGCAATTACAATTATTCTCAACTACAGACATTGTTATCTGAATCATCTGATAACATGCACCCTGAGATAATCTAAAGTAATCAATTAAAGTAAAGAAATAAAGATACAAGGAAGACTGGAAGGAGCTAACAGAAGAAAAAGGGACACTAGGATAAACTTTCTTCCAGGAAACTTCCCTTCGCTTCTGCCCAGATGCAGCTTATTCTGCAGATTGCTGAGTGTTTTTTATATACATAATTAGATGAATTAACTCAGTTTTGAAGTTTTTTTTTTTTAAAAAAAGGCACAACAAAACCAAAAAACACCAACACAAAACCCAGGAATTTTATTCAGAGTAGATCTGGCCTTTTGTTTGGATTCTTAGGAGAAATACTTCTCTTGTGACTTTGGCTACTGAAGTATGAGTAATACTGTTACGAAGAAAGATCATCTTCTGTTGCACTTTGGGGGAAATAAAAGGGCCTTTGCTTATTTGAAACAAATGTTTGTGTATAATATATATTGTATATAAATATTAGGTTTTGGGGCTGTAAATAAATATATAAAAATCATACTGACCTGGTTGTTTACCTGCTTTTACTAATTACATCAAAGAGTAACAGACCTGAAAGAAGTGAGGCCAAAACAATTTCAGCTATGTATTTAACAGCACACTCAGCATGTGTGTAGCGAGCATCCCTGTATTAGCATCCCCTTTTGTTAGTCCCACATCAACAGCACACCAAAATGTTCTTTCCTGGAGCAGGGAATGTTGTAAAAGGCTGGAACTTCTCCATGTTCCTCTGATGCCCTTTTCCCTGCAGATAAGCACCTCTGGGGCTTCTCAGTGGAGGGCATATGATGGTTTAAGATTTTACAGCTCGTGCTCCTTTTAAAAAGCAGCAACCAGAAGCCCAAACCAAATGTGCTGCTCTAGGGTGACACATTTCTCTGCTTGCGCAGGTGGTCGGGGGTTCTTGCATTCCTCCATCCTGGTCTGCTGCCCTGCTGTCACCCCTCTTCCTCACCCCACCTTCCCCTCCGGCCCCTGTTTGTGTGCTCCCCATCCACCTTTCTCCTTGGCAAGCATCGCTGCCACGGGGAGTAGTGTGCGTGCTCAGGATTTGCCCCTCTCTGCTGGATGTTTTGTGTTAATCCGGGTGATCAGCTGGAGCAGCAGGTCTCTCGGGCTCACCCTCTCCTTCCCCCAGGAGCCTGCCCCCCATCTTCCCCCTGCTCTGGGTGACGGTGTGGAGCCCTCCTGCGCCTCCCCGGTGTTTCAGCTGTTCTTATTCTTTCTTTCTGGAGATGGATGGTCCAGGGTGTCAGGGTTTTAAACATATTGTGAGGATGGAGAGGAGGAAGGGCATTGAATTGTTAGGCTGGAAGTGATAATGGGGCCAGTTAAACTAGTTTTTTGATACAAAGCCAATTGCCTCTAAGTGTTCAAAATAGTTGCCAGGAATTCCCTTCCCCTCTTCTATTTCTTTCTCCCATTTCCTTCCAGTTCTGGTCACTTGTGCTTAAAAACGTCCCCTGAAATGTTGGAATTGACCTGCTGTATCAAAATTTATCATTCAGAAGTCGGTGTTCAACTGGTCTGCCTGAAAAAAGAGATGGCATTGAGTGTGGAGTTCGGCTTTGTTAGAAGGCATGCTTAATGTTAGCTGATTTTAAAAGCAGTTAAAGAGTAGTCAGAAACCAGTTTTTTTCTGTTACCGAGGACTGTTTCTCCACACTGGTTGTTTCAAGACTTTCATTCTTAGGCTGATACTTGTGTGTCTTTCCCAGGCCTGTAACATTCTTATAAAACGATCCGTGTACTTTTTTGAATGTGTCATCTGCAGCCAAAAGAGAAATTTTTGGTATAATTTGAGGTGAATCTATTAGAGAGATGAGGTTCTTAAAAAAAAAAAAAAAAAAGACCCAACTATATAAAAAAATCCAAAAAGTAAATGTTGTGTTTTAAAAAGTTACTTCAACTTCTAAATGTCTTAAAAAATTGCCTTTGACTTTTATTTCCATGTCAGATCCCCTGCAGAGATCTGAATGTGTTGAATTGTGTTTGGAGTGTGGGGATGCAGAAGCGTGTTCTGCTAGCTTCCAGCTGACTTTAAGAGACTTGTGGTAACACATCGGAGAATTACACTTCTAATATGGATGGGCCTGTCCCTTTCTCTCTATAGTGGTGGGCTTTAAAATGCATCCTGGTTGTTCAGGTGCGATGGGCAGAATGATCCCCTGCCCATTCCCGCTATTCCAACCTGTCGTCTTCTCCCTTGGGGTGAAAAAAAAAAAAACCCAAACAGGGGTGGATTTCTCTTTCCACTAGTCCTGCCATTGAGTAAACTCAGCTCTCAACTTATTTTTTGGCACTGCTTCGAGGCCGCTGATAGGTGGTGCAGACGCCCTGGAGTTGGCCACCAGGCAGGCTTATGAGCACAGCGCCATAGGAATGTGGCTGTTCTGCTTTTGGGGCCAGGCTGGGGCTTGGAGCAGTTCGGCAGCTTTTGTGGGGTGCAGAGCAGAAGCTGGATGTCTTGTAACCACGGGCTCCTTCCTGGGGCTGCTGGGGAGCAGCGTGCAGGGATGCTCTGAAATTACCTCCACGCTCAGGAGTCAGCTTAGAGCCTGCAGAGTTTGTTAGCTGAGGCTTAGCTTCAGCCATCCCAGGTCCAGGCTGCCTTCTCCAGAAGGAATGGGATGGCAGCCCTGGGATCCCTGCTGCTGCTGCTCTCACAGGGCTTTTCCTGTTTTCTGACTATTAGAGGGTTGGCTGTGATTGTTGTCTGAACAGTAATACGGTGCGTTTTTAAGAGCCAGTGCTACAGCATGGCCTTGTTCACCCAAATAGAATGAAACAGTCTCCTACGTCCACCGCTGCATTTGCGCCCCGTGCACTGGATGTCTATTGCAGAGAGTGAGAGTTGAGAGGGAGAGAGCTGATGCTGTTAGAGATCCGCAGAAGGAAGATTAGTAAGTCTTGGAGAGCTGCTGCCAATTACATGAATTGGCACAGAGGAACACTTGGCTTCTTGCCCTTCTCAGTGAAGGTTTTTCTGGTGGGAAAAGGTATTTTAGC
Organism: Pygoscelis adeliae; assembly: GCF_000699105.1. NCBI lineage: Eukaryota > Metazoa > Chordata > Aves > Sphenisciformes > Spheniscidae > Pygoscelis > Pygoscelis adeliae. The sequence continues at coordinate 4,774,775 of NW_008825271.1, forward strand.
AGTACCTGTAAGATGCTAGAAACTTAAGCGGTGATGGAGTTCAAGGTGATACTGTAGCGCATAAACCACTGGCTTAATTTTTATTTTGCTATATGTGTGTGTGCGCATATAAAAACAGGATCTGAGGACCCTTAAGAAATGTGCCTTCCCCCAGATGTCTGGGGCTTTTACTGTAGTAGTAATTTTAATTTGTGTGTGTTTACAACAACAGTACTCAGACTTTCCTTCTGGGTACGTCTCTGAGGCTGACTTTTGGAAGGGGAAGAAAGTGCTGGTTGCTGCGGTGTTTCTAGGAACGGAGCAAGAGTTGGCTGGGGCAGAGACAAGGTAGTTGGAAGGAGAGCGTCATTCACCCAGACTTTGTAGTGCTGCATCATCTGTTCTTTCGTTATTTTCTAGCAGCTCCCCAGAAACGCTACCTGGACATATGGCATTCCTCCTGCTATAGCAGCGCAGGAGTTTGCTCCCTTGTATGAGAAATATCTCCGTAATAGTTGTGGGTTTTCATAATAATAAACCTGATTTTTCCTGACTGGTAATAAATTATGATGTCTCTATTGGTTTGGAATATAACAACAGAATTATGTAGGTACTTCAATATATTAAAGGTGTAATGTTACAGAACTACATTATTAAATTGGGGACCAATTAACTGTACACATGATGTAAAGCAGCTGGATAACTAATGAGACCACAGTCTGTCCCTCCCTTCTCAGACTCATCCTCGCTAGGATGCTTATTAGCATCATCCAGTACAGACGAAACTGGTTCTGGCTATGCAACATGCAGACTCCTTCTGGGGAAGTTTTTAACAGCATAGCACTGGGTACGTAGATGTAATGAACAAGTGCTGGGCTTGTTTTTTACCACTGTGGTTGTCAGGACTTGCGGAGGACAAGTTTTAATTGAGAAAGTGGTGAAGATATCCTGGGATTTCTGTCTATGTTATAGGGCATCAACTCATGTTGAAATAAGCTAAAAATGTGCTAGAACTGATGGGAACTTTATTGGGAATTTTCCTAGGGCAAAGGAAAGATGATGATGTGTGTATTTCACTATTTCTTACTCTCTTTTGCCTATAAGAAACGAGTTGGCTTTTGCATTAAAGCCATAGCTAGGCAAGCACTTCTTTTGATGTCGGCTTTTGCCCAAGCTGCTATTTACTCCTCTACCTCTGCATCTCTCAGGTGTGCTTGTACCAGTGCTTGTGTGAATGTCAAATTGATGAGACTGGGGATCTGCTCCATTCTGATGTAATTTTCATTCCCCAGGACTCTTTTAAGTTGTTTTCCCTCTGTAGTTCACTGTGCAGCCCCATAAGCGGGTGTATCGGCATGACTGAGGGGATATGTACAAGGAAGGGAGGTTGTCCAAGCCAGCATTGCCGCTAAAATGGGATACTTCTCAAACTGCACTTCTATTGGCATGTGCTTTCCAGCATGTGCTGTTGTATGGAAACCTTCTTAAAAGGTCAGTCTTACAGCAGCGAGAGGAATACATGAAAAGATTTGGAAACAGCGTGTTTAGAATATAAAGAGTTAGAGCCTGTAATGTATCTTCCTTCCCTGCAATGTGTAGCATCATGCCCACTAAATATTAATTGTGGCTTCTTTTCCCTTTTTTTCAGCTTCTCAGCAAAGATGCCTCCAAATGGGAAGGCCTTACATTTTCACCCGTCAGTTCTGCATTTTGGAATGCAGTGAGTATCTTACATTATTGTTGTTTTGATTAATAATGAAGCGGGGAGGAACAACTATATTGGGCTACGTTTGGGTAAAGAGCCTTAGCTGAGATCATGCCATCCTCTGAAAAAAAGAGAAATAGTAAGTAATTGCCACAGAGTTGGAACCGTGTTTCTTGCCTTGCAATACTTTGTAAATGAAAATCAACATAGTTCTAGGAAGGAGGAAAAGGGAATAGGGAACCATAACACATTCTGGGTACATTTCAGGTGATTCTGCTTGATTGTCAAATCAGTTCTTCATGCTTGTTGTTCATTTCTTGAAAAATTGCCTTCCTAGTGGAGGGGAAGCTTGTTGCTTCCTTTAACTTCGGAAAACAAAATCCAGAAAGTCCCAGGCAAAACATACTGGTAGAATACTTGAGATTTTTTTAAGTTCTCCTCTAAGAAAACTTTAAAAATTATTCTTAAATGATAATCAGCCTTTGGTCTATCAGTAACTGAAAAGAAACACAATCCCCTTATGAGTTAAAGGAATGTTTCAGAGGATGCACAGAATGAATGTATAAGGTGCTGGGTTTTAGGATGTATTAGCTAAAACAAAAGCCTTAAGAGAATCATTGCTTTAGCTGACAAAACAAGGCTTTGGTTATTTAAACTTTTTTTATTCAAAACTTTGTGCCTCATAAGGGTTGTTTTTTTCTTAAACTCCTGGTGACTCAAATGAGTTTTGGCTAAGTGCACCTCTTGCATCCCAACGTTGCTTATTTGTCTTTGTATACTAAAGGGCAAAATTTGTTTGGCATGTTTCCAAAGAATAGTTACAACTAGGAAATTGTTGCATATCAACATGTTTTAGAGGGATTTGTGTTTGTTGCTTTTTTGTGCATTGCCTGTACTTAAAAAGTGAATAACTTCTTTCTCTTTCCGCCTCCCCCTTTAGATTACTGGGGTTACCCAGAGCTAAAATGCTGCATGCCTACAACCCTAGCAGAGATAGAGAAGTTGTAGTGAATTCAGTGTTTACAGCTACTAGACAGTTTCATGTGTCTCCTGCTCATAGCCGGGTGAGTGTTCATGTACTTTTGGAAACTATGTAATGGCCAAGTGCCAAGCCTACATGCTTCCTTTGGCCTAAGCTTTTCATTCTGTGTTTTCTCTTCGTGCTTTTTTGTTGGACCTCCAACTTTTTTTCTGTTTGCTAGCATTTTTTTTGCTCACTTCTACTTAGACTGGTAAGGGAGAAGACATCCAAAACCTACAGCAGGAAATGTGCTTTACAGTAACAGAGAAAGAGAAGAATTTTTCAGTGTTAAAGAGGCTGTTTAAATCTCATTCTGCTCTATGCAGCATTATGCAGTAATCCACAGGCACGTGGGTGTTTTACAGCCTTGAATTCTCATTCTTTTGAATGGTCTTGCATATTCCTCAAAAAAAAACCTGCAGTGAAATGTTTTATGCATTTTGTATTGCAATTATGAGCATAATCGCCTTATGATCTAAGACCATTATTTTAACTCTGAATTTTTTTAACAATGTATAACAATATAACGCATGTTAAGAATGAATCACTGTGATCTCAGTTTGATGAAGCCCAGATTTTATCCTCCACTGATGTGCAAAGGGTTTTATGCTTTCATCTGATGTGTGTTTTTACTATGGCTGAATGGGTATTACTGTGCAGACGTGAACAGCATTGTTCTTTCAGTTAGACCTATTTGGTTACTAATTGTGTTGCCCAAGCTCAGCTTTGACTCATTTGACTATATATCACGGGGGGGGATTGATTCACTTTGTAATAGGTATCTATATACGGGGAAGCATTTTTGTGCATGCGGAGGTTCTCGGTGCTGCATGATTAACTTCTTGTGCAAAAAGGAGTCTTGACGGATGAGGCCCGAGCTAGCCGAGAAACTCCAGCCATCATATGGCGAGTTGCTGCGTGGTCTCAGTTCTCTGTAGTAAGAGTCGAGAGTTGTGGACAGATGAAACTTCTCAGGGCTGAGGTTCTGCTTAGTGGGATCTACAGATAGGGGTGTGAATGTGGAAGTGTCTGTTGGGCCGTGCGACTGAGTGGTGGGTGTCCTGATCACCAGCACCGAGCCAGCAAGCTTCTTTGTGGTCTCTGCAGGTGATTCCAGCGATGGGAAAAACTTCTTTCAGAGTACTCTTCCTGCCAACAGAAGAAGGCAGTATTGAAAGCTCATTATTTATAAATACCTCATCTCATGGAGTACTTTCATATCAGGTAACTACTGATATTTTTAGCTTGAGTTTTGGATTTACTTGTGTTTTAAAAAGCGATTTTCATACGTTTTGAACTTGGACGCTTTCGAAGTTCATTGAATTCTTGATACAAGTCAGGTGGGGTAATGTTTACAATTCATCCCTTTTACCAGATCTGTCTAGTCTCATGATCCCTCATGAGATGTATATGGTTAAAACTACTACTGTTAGTGGGGCTACTTGCAGTAGTAAAACTAAGTGTATTTGTATATGTGTACTTAAAAGATCATGGTCTTGTCACTACTAGTTGGTTTCGTATAATACTGCAGTCTAGACTGCACTGTGCGGGAATGCATTTGTCATGAAAAACCTATTTAGGAAATATTTTAGGTGGTTTTCAGCTACTCTGCAGGATTTTATGTAAACACATTGGGGATGTAGCACAGGGTGAGAGGTTTAGGCCCTTAAAACATGAAAGCCAAAGTAATGGTTGTGCATTAAAGCCGCCTGTTGTCTGATTAACTAGTGAATTCAAGCAAGTCTTAAGCTTTTTTATTTTTATAAGGGACATTATATACTCCAAATTCCTTGCTTTTATTAATTTGTTAAAGAAAAATCTAACTGAATTCACTGATTTAAAAACAATGCCAGCTTTAAATCAACCATCCAGCTATTCCATTCCCGTACTTTGATACTGTGCTGGAAAACAAAGCTCCTTAAATTGAAGCATAGGTAAGTTCAATTAAAATACATGGGTTTTTAATACAAATGTTGCATTTATCTAGTATTTATTAGAGGTAATGCCACATTTGGCAGGAACTTTTCATCAAGGATGAGGGAAGACTGCATTATAGAGTGATTGACCTTTTCTTTTTGACATGTCTCCTCTCCTTGCACTCACTCCTGACCCCTTGATTTGTTGCCCGGTCAGCTCAGCCAGGGCCTTTTATCAACAAGCTGCGGGGAAGCAATTGTCAGTGCTACCAAAAAAATCAGTTTGTCTCCTGTTGGACTGCTGCTAAAATCAGTAACGGGCTGGTTTTCATGGACAGTTACACCTGCCACCTGAAATAGAGGAAGTAGCTGCTCATGATTTCAGCTTGCATTAGGTTTGAGTTTCAAAATTGGGCATAACTTGACTGGTTGATGCACAGTTACAGAGCTCTTGAGAGCCCAAAAGCGTTGAAACATTTGATGTTTCTAATGCATTTATGCAAGAGTATGTACGGAAGATTTACCCAAATGGAGAAGAGGTGCCAGTATAGTAAAATGTACTTTGTAAATGCTTCCATAAAAAAATAGCATATTCCCTTTGATCTGATATTTTCTATCTGTAGTCGGAGATCTTCAGTGAACATAGAATGCATTATATTATCCTCTTAATTAAAAATGTGTTTTTTTCTAGTAAAAAATAATAAATCTTTGCATACAAGTGAAAAACCCCAAGGCATTTTTCTTAACCTCTAATGATTTTTTTTTCCCCCTGGTTATCTTGCATCTCATTGTCATAAGCTAATCTTGGTGGAGTGGAATATGAATGCAGTAAAACATTCAACGTGCAAATCTTATAGTGCTCTGAAAACTGCAGACTTTGGGGGGAAAAAAATCAAAATTTATTTTACTCAATTTTTAAGGCAAAGCCATTGCATTCAACGTGCAATTGGACTAGTAACAAAGTTTTTCCAGAAATTACTGCACTGCCAAATGGTGATATGTGTATTGTAATTGCCTGAAGAATAGTAAGAGAGTTTAGATACTTTCTTTTTGGGATAACCCGATGCTCTGCTGGTGAGTGCTTTGTTTTGTTTTTGTAGTAGTGCCTGAATGAGTGAAGATGCTAAAGTGCCATTTATGTGTATAGTTACTTTCCCCATGGGAACTTTATATCTATAAATTGTCTTTTAAAAGAATCTAATGCAAAAGACCAATCTGTTTCTTGGGAAGATTGTTATTATTAGCAAAATAGTTTTGTATGTTACTGTGATAACTGAAATACTAGATGTTGATGTAATGACCTTTTTTTTAACACCAGCTTTTTGGAACGGGAGCTCTGACATCTTCTCCAGAAGAACCTGGAGTGCAGCTAGCAAACGCCTACTTACTGCTTCCACACATTCAAAACATCCAGGCGTCACACACACTGGTACAGTATACATTTCAAATGGAGATGAAACATAAATCTTCTTAGACATAAAAGGTTTTTGTCCTCAGGTTGTTGGGATGCAAGGAACGTTAACAAAAAGTCCAAGTACCAGCGACTGCAGGAGAGAGGTCGCAAGATACAGGGCTACTGTGATCAGCTGGTGTTGTGGTTTTATGAGACGGTCTTTGGCATTTAAACTGTTCCCACTTGTTCTCATTCATGCTCCCGTGGTGTGCTGTCCTCTCAGTTGTGCTGACAAAACTATTTGTGAGGCACTGCTCTGAACTAAACTGGAGAATTGATCCGTCCTAAAAAAATTAAACTTTGTGCTATAAAGTTGTGGGGGGCTGTTTTGGTTTGTTCCATGTTTTACTTCAGACCCGTTCCCCATGCCAGTTCACAAGAGGGCTGTGCCAACAGTTTGCCACAGTTAAAAAGCATGGCATGCTGCATGGATGAGAACAAGAGCTGGGAGTCAGGCTGGAGTATCCCCTCCTGCCTGTATCAGTGCTGCAGATACCAGCTTTGCTTACCTCAGCTTGACTAAGGCAGAGAGCTATGGAGAATACAGCAAGGAGGATTTATGAGGCATAACTATTTCAATTGAAAGAAGCTTTAACGATTTCTGTTGTTTGGTTGCAGTTGCAGGTATTTTCATAGTCTTCCAGGCCATACAGAACCTCTCAAGTGAATAATTAACTGGAAAAATTCATCTTTCAAATTTCCTTTTGTATTGTACACAGATTTAGTTTTTTCAAAAACATACTTAGAATATCTTAGCACATAACAGAATTTAATCTTTCATCTAAATGCAAGCTGTGTTGACTTCATGATGTCTTCTGTTCTACCTGAGAAAAATTCTCAGCTCAGATCGTATTTTTCAGTCTGCTATGTACATGTTACGTCAATCTTACCTCTACCCGAGGACAATGCACAATTTCCTTCTCTTCCTTTCTTTTCCTCTGTACCAGTCTCTTTCCTGTAATCACACACGTGTGCTCGCTTGTGGGCATACACAGACAGACTTGAGAAGGAACCAAAAATCTTCAGGGTTTGTAATTTGGGGTGCTAGGGGTAGAACTGAGAAGGGTGTTTTGGATGCTGTTCATGACATGTGACTTTGCATCTTCATGTCTAGCTCGATGGGTTGTTGTCAGATATTGTCTGAAGTTTGGATGCAGGCTCTGCTGCTTCGCAGTTCTGTCTGAATTCCTGAGTAGAGAAGTTTTGGGGAGCATTTGACATTTTCCTTACTCTCTAGTGAGGAACATTTTCCTGTGCTTTATTTCTCTAGAGTACAAGCTTGAGGTCATGTTTGGCAGTGCAGCATGGTACCACCTGGCACCAGTCTTGTCGCAGGATATGAGTTGTGAGAGAGTGTTGACTCAGTTCTCCTAGCTCTGGGTGTAATTTTCCTGTGCCGGGCTATAATTGAGTAATTACTCTTCAGTTCACTGAATGTTACTGATTTGGACAGAAGTGCTGCAGCAGTGGGACGGTCTCCTCGGCTGTTGAAGGTGGTAGTCAAGATCTAAATACTGAAGCGGAGCTTATGGCTCGAGTTTGGATTCCTTTTAGAAAAATGTTGCTCTACAGATAGCTGTCCTCTCCAGAAGTGCCTCCTTCAATTCACCCTACTAATCTGATCCAGATCCCATAAAAATTGGTATGATTCTGTTTTGCCCAGTTTATATTTTAGGCTCAGAAGCTGTAGAAGGAAGGAGAGGTCTATGAGGTTTGAGTGAGCGACTACACATGTGCAAACTTAAGGATACGTAACTATTAAAACATACAATGGAGATTTGTGGTGAAAAAGCATTTAAAACAAACCAGTCATACTCACTTAACTGTGCACATTTGCTTTCCCCTGTTTATTTTTGACTGAAGTAAAATACCAGTGTAAGTTCAGGATAGCGTAAGCCTCATTTACACATCCCTTATCATCTTGCAACCTTGGGCGACAATGTCTAGTTCGATATGCTAAAGGTATCCTTACCTCTGAAGTCTACTGATACTGCTTGGAAACCTGTGAGAAAGCTCACCAAGTGCTGCATGGTGTGTGTCTGTTTTTTGCCTCTGTTGTCTCCTGGTGGTTGTGTTTAAGCTGTCATTTAGTCCTATCATGTGCTTGGTAAAATGCCTTCTCAGAACTGCTGGAGGCATTGTTACCATTACGCCAAATACTTGTTCTTACTCCTCTGATGGTTGGAAACCTACACCTGATTTCCAATCTGAATTGCTTTGTGGCCAGTTTATATTTGTTTGTTAAGATACGCGTTTAGTTTATACCATGCCTCCTGCTTCTGAGGCTTATACCCAGAAGCATTTGTAGGTGGCATCGCATCTTCCAGCTTTCGCTTTGCCAAGCTGAACGGTCCATGCTCTGTAGTATCTTCTTCAGTGATGGGCTGTCCCTTTCTTAACCAAACTGACAACCCCTTTCTGCAGCTTCTCCAATTTGTAAAAATTTCTTTTGAAGGTGAATGGCCAGAATTGTACATAGGGATATGGATGAAATTTTGCCTCTACAGAGTTTTTATGTTGGAAATATGATATATCCCTAGGGATTATAGATGAAAGTTTACCTTTACAGTAGGAAATACATATTGGAAATACAATATGCGACAGGTTTGTGTTTGCATTTTTGTGGAAAATGAACCTCCATTGATTTTTTGGGTTGTTTTTATCCTTTAACAGGCAAAGGTACACCAGCCTTTCTTTTTTCTCCATCATTCCCCCAGGTTTTTTTAGCAGAAACTCTTGTGATTAATAAGAAAAGAAAAAGAAAGACAAAGTTGCCTTTTCTACTGTTGAATGTCACCCTCTTTCTGTTACTCTTCTCAAAGTTCCAGCTTTTGAAGGGTTCAGGATTGGTGTGCTCTGGCTGTGGTCCTGGATCCCAGGATTTCTGGGCTCCTGGCTCACTCATTGGGAGGAAAGAAGCGCTGTGTCCAACACTGTGGATTCATGGTATGTCCACATGGCCATTCAGCAGTGGCTAGTTACCACTAAGCTGTAACAGATGGTGGAGCCCATATAGGTCATCTTTGTTTATCCAGCTTCTGGATGTAGTCTTTGCTCCAGTTGCCTGTTTTTTGGCATTGTTTAATATTTGGATGGCACGAACAGGGCAGCTCCATCACTGCCTTGTTATGTTCAAAATACTGTTCAAACACACTGGAAATGTCAATGGAGGAGTGACCTGCAGGGCAGAATGTCTTATCGTAGGAGACACAGGCATCATTTACTGACTTCCCAGAGGAGTTCGGAGTTTATGAGCCAACGACATGGGAAATACTGCAAGTACTGGCAGGAACCCAAGACTCCTTAAGCTATGTTTTGTGCCAGTGGACAGAGGATCAGAGAAGCAAATGTGTGCAAGTGTGGTGCTTGGGCGTGGAGAAAGGAAGGTGGTAGGACAGTAGAGTTTTCTTGGTGTGCCATCCTGATAACTGCCTGCAAAAAACTGATGAAACTCTGCTGAATCATTATTACAGGGACAACTTATTAACACCATTCAGGGTGGAAATAGCTTTCTACGCCCAGGGACTGTCCAGGACAGAAACTTTGAAGTACCAGCCTGCAGGAAGAAGGGGAGGCTTGTTCAGTGTTTGTTCTTTTTTAATTATACTGTGGCCAAACTCCAGGAAGTGGTTTGAACTCTACAGTCCTGATAATGATGCAAGACTATCTCTGTGAAAATCATGTATAGAGCCATGTCTGATTGACAGGGCACCTAAGGCACGATAAGGAAATCTTCCCCTAAAAGTGGCCTCAGGTCTGTGGTTGCTTGGTGGCTGTTGAGCTGACCTGTGCCAGCCGTCCTATTGATGCTCTGTCTCTCTTTTGATGGATGAATTATTTCCTAAGTAATTGCCTACTGTACTGTCCCCCAGCGAGAATCCTAGACCTTTGCCAGGAGAGCGGGGCTCCTTGCAGATCAGATGGTTCAGGTTTTTAGGGTTTTTTTGAGAGAGGCCTCTGTTTCTTTAAAATTTAAATGTAAGAACTTAACCAAAACTGGTAAGAATTTCATTCATGTGGCTACTATCAGACTTCTCTATTCAGTTCGTATAGGATTTGTGGGTGCTGAGGGTGTGTGTATGTGCAAGTACGTATGCGTGCGTACCTGATACAAAATAGAGGCACCAGGTAATGAAGTGGCAGTGGTTGTGCTGCTTTGCAGTGCTCTTTCTAACTCTTCCCCTTGTGCCGTGCCTCTCCTTTTCAGTTCACCTCTGGTGCAAACATACGCTGCATAATTCAGCTCTCTGCTCTGATTCATAGGCAGTGATATTTACAGTGTAAACGGAGCACGTGCACCGCTGAGAGATGTGGACGTGGTCCTGGCTTTGTCTTCTTGGAAACTCTGCTTCTGACAGTGTTTTCTTCTCAAATACTTTATCTTCTCTTTATGGTTAACACAGCTGTCCTACCAGTGTTGTAAGATAGTAGGCATGACAGTTATGCATCTGTTGTCTGCCTTAGATAAATGAAAACCCTTTTCCTTTTCTGAAGATAGCTTTACAAACAGAAATAAAAAATTCCCACAGAAAACAGATCAACAACAAATACACCCCAGTAACACCTTTTTCCCCTCTGCGCGTGTTACATTAGCAGCTTCAATTTTAAGGTGACAGCAGTTTCCCATGTAGACCTATGCCAGGTCAAGAAGTTAAAAAAACCAACGTGGGAAAAATATGATTTAGCTGACTTTTTTTTATAGGGGTGTGGGGTCTTAAACTACTTTAAACTACAATGGCATTGAATAAGGGCTAACAACTCCTTATTTAGGACCATGAAAGTGGTAGTGTTCTCTCAAGAACTGCTGAGAAGGGAAGTCTAAGCATCAAGGTTTATCTGACCAGAAAAGTGACCCCCAAAGTTGCTCTTCATATAATCTTACTGCCTCATTAAAACTCCACTATCAGTCATGGCCATGAGAGGTTAGTAAGCGGTGCATGTTTGGAATCAAATGTTGGGTTTTTTTTCTGCTCTCAAAATTTGATGAGGACAAAAGCGTTTAAAAAAGAAAGGAGGTGGCAGGGGTTCATGTCCCCGGAGAGCTGTGCTGGGGAACAGGGTTTGGGTCGCCGCTAAGCACCTTTGCAGAGGTTACATCGCCCTCTTGTGTGAAGCCCCAGTCATTTTGGTATGAAATCCGGTTGAATCAGGAATGCAGAATGTATGTTGGCTTCCTTTTGGCTGTGCTTTTATAAAACCGGACCCCATGAAATGCCACGCGTGTGGTAAATCTACTCTGGGCTCAGATGCACCCTGCCCTCTTCTGCCTGTCCCAGGGAGATATGAAATAGGGTGTTGGATACTTTTAAAACTTTTCTTCACAGTTTTCTTTTCAGCATCAAATTATTGAAATTCTTTAAAGTCAGTTGCATCGGCACCTTCAGAAACTTTAACCTGCAGATACCCCACTCAGGTATTTAGTTCAGTATCGCAAGAGAAACTGGGGGGGTTCCACATCAGTCTCAAAATCACCAGGTAATTTTGCTGTAATTAAGGCACTGATAGTGACAGATGTGTCATTCTGAATTTTTTTTGTTTGTTTAAATTTAGAATCACCATCTACTGGGTGAGCAATTTGTGCAAGTAATTTGGCAGTCCAGATTTCCAGATAGCTTTCATGAACTGTGCTTGGCTTTGTCGGTGCTGTTGCCCCGTTAGATTTATGAGTGCTTTACAAGCTGGGACAATCAATGTCGTCTTTTCTTTTCTTTTCCCCTTCCAATCAATAAAAAGGCAAAACAAGCATTTTCTGTCTGTCCATTTTGGCATGAAGCCTACGTATCAGACCATGTCCAAGAAGCATTATGTTCTTGGCCTAGCAACTGTATTTCAGTATCCAATCAGCAAAGAAAATATACAGAAAACAAGGAAAGAAGCTTTTCTACTATAAAAAAAAAGGCTCTGTTGAATACAGTTTATTGACATATGAAAGTTTATAAGGGTTTCTCATGTTGATGCTGTAGAAATATTTAATAATCATGTATAATAATAGTTTGATAAGTAAGTAGATATTGATGGAGTTCCTGAGATTTGGAGATTGATTGCTGACCTACTGTACAGAGCAATTGTATTTATTTTAAAAAATTTCCTTACGTTGCTGTGTCATGCATATGCAGAAACAGTCCTATTATCTTTATAAATTGTGGTGTGTGAATTGGAATTATATGATAATATCTTTAGAAGCAATGTGCTTGATGTTTTCTTCACTTTTCTTTCTTACAGGCAGAAACTATGAATGCCAGTCTCTTACGTGTTCACCTTGAATGCAGTTTACCTAACGACGCATATCAGCAAGTTAAGGTATGTTTTATTATCGTTTTATATCTATTTAAGTCATCTTATTTTAATCCAAGTTTAAAGCTTGGATTAAAGTCATCTTACTTTAATCCAAGCTTCCCAGAGCTGTAGAAGTTTTAGGAACAATGCAGTTTCCAATGTCTCAGTTTAAAGGGGAATTGTACTTTTAGCTATGCTTTTACAAAACCGTACCCTGTGGTAGAAATTAAATGTCACACACATCACACTGTAACCTTTAGGGGAGGGTGAGATGGAAAGACACCCAACTCCCGCCAAAAGAAACAAAAGCAACCCAGCAGGCTAAGCATTTTAATGTGTAGGTGTTGTATTACTTACATGGAGTACATAAGTGATTAGATTCCTGTGATTTCCATTCTCCAGAAACGTTTCACAACTTTCTGGTTCACACTGACAAGAGATCAATGAGCTGAGAGGCTGAAGTCTGGGCTGTCTGGGCTGTGTGCTGAGGAGGCTTTGAAGGTGGCCTTGACATTGGGCAGAGCTTAGGAGGGGTGAGCTTGTTAGAAGAAAAGACCCCTCCAAAAGCTCTGAGCATTCAGGACAGTAGGTCTCCTCCTACTGCCCAGGAGCAGTGCCATCCGAATCTCCTCTTCCCTTCTCTCCTCAAATGTCCTTACACAGTAAATGGGTGTTGGTTCACAGCCATGATGGTATTCGATGGGGTGTTTTATTGGATCAGATATATAGGCCCGTGCTGTGGTCTGCGGCACCTTTCTTTCATCAAGTGTGATGAGGCCCAGACTCCATAGCTGTTTTTCCGTACATTACACATCACAGTGATCCTGTGCTGTTTTACTCCCACGTTTGATTCTTGCATTGCATTGGTGAGTAAGGCTAGGCTTGAGATGCACCTGCATGTAGTGCAGCTGCCCACTCTGATGCGAGCTTCCCAGGGGCGCACCGTCCCTGTGCTACAGTCTCCGCAGCAGCCTCCTCTCCTGCTCCTGGCAGCCATTTCAAGTGCTGAGGGTTTCTTTGATGCTGCGTGAGCGGTGAACTGGCATCCCATTTCCAGAGATGCTTCACCACTCCCACTGTACCTCCTTGCGGCACTTCAGATTAGCTGAAGGTGTTTTGCTGCAGCTTCACGAGAGCACTTCATGTGCCAGAGGTGGAGGTTTTCTTCTCCTCCTCCTCCTGAGCAAATTGGTCCTCTTGGTAGGGCAACGGAGCCTGAGTTTAGCGACCTTCATGGTGTGATGCAGGACAAATTTATGTTACTCACTGTTGAATGTCTAGTTTTGTTTTGCTTTGTTGGCTTTAATTTTTTGCGAAATGGTGTCTGTGTCTTTGTAGTTGCTAAGACTCAGCTGTCTTAACAGCAGCCACTACTTAGAGAAGGAAATAAGATCCTATTTGTATTTATCTGAAGTATTCTAGCCAGACGACAGTGTTTTCTATTAAGAATTGTACATGTATGTTTGTTTTTTTAAAATTACTTCAGTGAGAAATGGAGACAAAAAACACAGGATTTGGAAAAATTAACTATAAACAGACCAGTGAACATGAACTGTCTTCCTACCATTAAGACACATGCATCAGTCTGTTTATGGCACATTTTATTGAAGGCAGAGGATTTAACAAAGGAAACTGTTTTGCAGTCCGTGAGGTGAGACTGACTAAGACAGTTTATAAATTTGCATTCTTTCAAGGTTCAGTGTCCTTTTTAGTTGTTTTTCGTCTTTGTTTTTGCTGTGCTGTCTGTACCTGCACTGTCTTTGGTTTCTGCTGAGATTTTAGCAGAGGTCCTAATTACTCCTGTTTTGCCGCACTTTGGTGCTGGAAACCTTGTCTGTTAGATAATACCTTTGATTAACTTCTCAAGATACCTTACTGTAATGAATTTTTTCTGTTCCCTCCCCCACCACACACACACCGTATCCCCTTGTCTCGCTCCAGAGTTGCTGTTTTATGTCTGATGACCCAATGCTGCTAGAAATGAGCTTAACGGTAAGAATGGAAAATGCCCAACAAGATTCTGTGGAGCACAGACAATACTTACTGGAGAATCTTTTTGTAGTTTATGTAGCAATGGAAAAAACGAAGACCACGGGTAAGTCCTAAATATGACTGTTAACTGTAATAGAACTTGGTTTTATACCTAAATTGTAATTTGATGTGCTAAATTGAATCAAATTCAGTGACAGCTAAATTTTGTGAGTAAGGGAAAACAAATCAGTTTAGTTAAACACAGTTTGTCAGCCACTTTGTTTAGGGCAGAGTTACTGTAATCGCAGTCCTCTTTATAAAGGTAACGATTGTAAAGTTGTAAACTACATCTGTTTCATTCTTTAGTCCCCCATGCTTATGCATCTGCTTAAATAGAATCATAGAATCATTAAGGTTGGAAGAGACCTCCAAGATCATCGAGTCCAACCGTCAACCCAACACCACCATGCCCACTAAACCATGTCCCTAAGCGCCTCATCTACCCGTTTTTTAAATACTTCCAGGGATGGTGACTCAACCACTTCCCTGGGCAGCCTGTTGCAATGTTTAACCACTCTTTCAGTAAAGAAATTTTTCCTTACATCCAATCTAAACCTCCCCTGGCGCAACTTGAGGCCATTTCCTCTCGTCCTTTCGTATAGTATGGAAATAGTATGGAAAGATGTCACGGTCCTTTGATTTCTACAACTGCATTTCTGGTTTCCCATTAATTAAATTCACCATAATAGGACTATGAAGGCAGAATGGTTTGTACAGTACTGGGGATAGTGGCTGTTGTGGAAAGTAGGGTAATGAGGTAATACAGATGTGCGCACCTGAATTCCACAGGCAAAACAATCAACTCCTTGCAGTTTCTTTATGCTACATTTATGGGGTGAACAAATCCTCTAAATCCAGGGGATTTTAAATTATTTACAGAGCTTTGCAGTCTGTTTGAATAGTTTTTAGAGGTTTCTGCCAGTCCTACTTTCTGATTGAAGGAGGAACTGCTTAAGAATCCAGATTAAAATAATACCTTTTAAGACACTAGTAAAAAAAGAACATGATCTTTTTGTCTTTTGAGAAGTTCCGTTCAAGATCTAGTCAGAAAACGATATATGCTGTTTCCCCCATGCCTGTTCTGTGATGTGATGTTTACACAGAGCTGAAACTGAAATACCCACTGTAAACCTAGTTTTCCTGCCGGTGAGATGCCAGTGCTTTGTTTTGTTGAGTTGTGGACGTACGTTTATTCTGATGCTGGTAGAGAATTGTTCACATCTGTCATGTCAAGGGTGCTCACTGTTAACACCTCGATTGTTAAAGTACTAGAAGTATGCTTTTAAGGCTGTTTTCTATTAAATATAATGCAATTATAAGTCCTCACTGTGTTAGAGGTTGGTCATGTAAGTCCTTTGGACTTGCTGTCAGTTCCACGTCTTGCTCCATCAGTACCGGTGGTGGCTTTACCATATCAAACAGCAATGCTTGTTTGCCTTCCATTCGTATAATTAAATGAGAGATGTGGTCTTGAGGGAAAGATCTAACAAAAGGGACTATGGTGCTGTGTTAGTCTCAGCGTATGGCATGTGTTAGCACCTAGAGTGGGACAGCCGGTAGGCAAGGTCTGCACAGGGGAACTAGCCAGCTGGAAAGGTTGAAGAGGAGTATGTGCTTTAAACAGCTGTGGGTATGTGGAGCATCTGCTCACTCAGAATCAACATCTTGAACCCTCTTTTGCAAGCTGGCACATGTAGTCTTGCTTTCAAGCAGCTGAGCAAAGCACACTCAGTATTAGAAATTGTGCTTGGTGAAGTGGGAGAATGTTCTTTTATGTCAGCCTGCATATACTGATGTAATTCAAGTATAAGCAAGGGCAAGAACTCGGGTCATCTTCCTTCATGGAAGTGTGATGACCACCTTGGTATAATAGTCATCTCTTGTTCTGTCCTGCTGCTCTTCTTTTGGTCCTCTACACCTTCGTAGTGTCCTGTGGATGGGAACATAGCTTTGCCAGTGATGAAGGGGGTTACCCAGTATAGCTGTACCACCTTATCGGTGGGTGAAAGCTGAGTTATACCCATCTCCTGTTGCTCTAGTCAATGGGTTACTACCCTAGCAGATGATAGGTTCATTCCTATTTTAAGCCCAGGAGGTGTTAAGCACCAAATTCAGCTTCGCATTGTCTCCTAAGAATGCTTGCTGTTCAAAGCAGGCAAGCCAGGATCTTGCGTAGTTGTGTGCGTATACAGAACAGCTTTTACTGGACTCTCTCTTGCTATTGATAGGTTGGCCCTTAGTCTTAGAAAGTTAATCAGCGTTAGCCATACTTCTTTCCTTCAGCTGTGCCTCCTGTCTCCCTGCCTGTAGGAAAGGGGGAAGTTGTGCTCCATCTTGGATTTAGGAGATAATGAAGGAAGATTCCCTGTTGATGCTTGCCTTCATGTTTGTGGCCAAAAATCTTGTTGAGTGGATTTTTACTCCTTTATGAAACGATTGCCAGCTCAAGATGTGGATAGTTTCTCTTTTTTACAAGGGTAGCTGTCACACAAAGATTTTTAAATTTTAATCGGGATTGCTTCTCATAGGAGTATCTGACAAAGCAAAAGTGCTTCCATCCTTGGTGAACTTACCTTAGTGTTCATTCTTTTGGACAGGTGATTCCTCAGTAGATGTGTACGTCATGCATTCTGGGAACAGCCTTGTGCATATACAGGTAATCATGGGCTTCAGGAAGTCATATTTTAGGGTGTTGAATTTGATTGGGGAATTAATTAGCCCACTGACTTACTCTCTAATAGCAGATTGATTTTGCTGG
This sequence comes from Pygoscelis adeliae, assembly GCF_000699105.1. NCBI lineage: Eukaryota > Metazoa > Chordata > Aves > Sphenisciformes > Spheniscidae > Pygoscelis > Pygoscelis adeliae. The sequence continues at coordinate 4,791,914 of NW_008825271.1, forward strand.
TGGCAAATGCCATGCTTCTACATTTTTAAAATGTGCCCAAACATCTAATACATCTTTTAGATGACAAGTTGTAGTTCAGTGATGGATTTTTTTTTTTTTTTAAGGCATAAGAGCTGTTAACTTGAATAAAAATCCATGGGTTGATTTAGAAGATGTGAGAAAAATGGCAGATAGTGGCTTGCAAATTTGACAAGAAGATACACCAATACAGGAGCTGCAATAATAATGGTAGTACTGTTACAAGGATCATTGTGTCTTGTCTTCATGCAGGAAATATGGCAGTTGTCACAAAAAGACACATCACCTGTGGAGTTCGAGCCAGTACTGCTATCTTCATCATCTACTAACTTTACAAAAGTTGCTTCGATTTCCTGTAAAGGTACAGGATATGTATACTTATAGATAATATGATTAAACAGGATTTGATTATAAAAGGGTAGCTTTTTTCAGCAGATAGAGACCCTGAAAGATCTCAAAATCAACTTGTCTGGACTTTTTTGAGAAGGAGGATGAATTCTTTCTGCTAATTGTTTCCACCATTTTTGTGTATATATGCTTCCTCTTATGCCAGTCGAAGGCTCTAAGCTATACATATTTCAAAAAGGGGAAGAAAACATTTGCTAAAATGTTAGCTGATTTTACAATAAGCGTAATTATTGAATATGCTTTTTCAACATCCTTTTATAATTTGTGGTTATTTTTCTGTTTCCAATATATTTTCTAAAAGACTATTGTGCTTGGGTGGTCATTTTCTATGACATTTCTTGGCAGGATCATTGAAGAGGCTTGCCTGAGACCAGGCATGTTTGTGGAAGAGCAAAGATTAACATTTAAGCATTCCTGACTCCAGCCTGTTTCCTATTCTGACCACTAGACTGCAGTGCATAGACTTCAAACATTTATGAAACAGGCTGCTTTCATAACGACATTGGGACTTGTTTTTCCTAGCAAAAAAGGAAAAATAAGAAGAAAGAAGGGACTATATGTTAAGTGATTCTTTTTTTCGGAACAGTTTTTCATTTATTAAAAGGGGGCAGTGTGCACTGATAAGTAAGAATGCTGTGCCAGTGACACATGGTTAAAATTGGTCAGGTTGCCTTGTTGTACACATGGTTTTTGAAAGTGTGGAGCATGCATAAATTCTTCTTAAAGCAAGGTTTGGAACCTCTGAAAATTAGGACATAAGCAATTAGATGCTTTGCTCACCTGTGTGAGAATTGGACCGGCAAACGTTCCCCTTTGTAGTGTTCTTCCAAGGCCTCACATGAAGATCATTGCAGATGTGCTTTCGTTATGGCTGATGTTGTATTCTCCTGTATGTCTATTCTTTGCCCAGCTGCATCCTGTGACAGTGAAAGTCCTTACGCTGACAACAAGAGGAATAATCTATTGGAAGGCACTGCAACACTAAAAGCCTGTCTTTCCTGTCCTGTGATGGAAGGGTAGGTTGACAGTGGATTTTTGTTTGTTAACGTTCACTGATATTATGAGAAGAATATTGTACCCTACTTTAAGAGATGAGGTTAGCTTGCTTTGTCACTGAATGATTCCAAGGACAGTGAAGAGGCTTCTTCCTGTTGTTGCTGCGTCACTTGCCAAAACAGACCTGTGACATTTCAAGCAATAGTTCTGTATTTTATCCAGGAAGAATTTCAGGAGCCAGTAAAAAGATATGCCTTAGCAACTCATATCATATAAACATCGCTTAGAGTCTGTGATAAAATTTCCACCATCCTTGTTAATCCTACTCAGAAGCAGGGTAGTTATAGGAAAAAATGTGAAGTCTTTTCTTCAGTCTTCTTTTGCCAATTTCATCCAGACTACCATATCACAAAGCAGTAGGCAATGTTGTGCTATAGCATAGCAAGAGGGTAGAGTGATTACCTGCCTACCTCTTTTACATTGTTCTTGTCAATTTTTACTTTGATATTATATGTAAGTATTCCAAAGGAAATAATTTTGTTCTTTCTCCTTAAAACCTTAGAAGAGCCTCATTATGCAAGAATACTACAATTATCTTCTCTTGTGTGGACCGCTTATGTGTGCTCAAGGACAATTGCAGATGTATTTATTTTTCTTCTGTATTTACTTACAGGTATTTTGACGTAGATCCTTCTGCAGCTTTGTTTCATATAGAACCACATCATAATACTTCAGGATTTTGGTCCATATGGTTTACAAACAATTTTGACTTCAGCATTGAGCTGAATGAAGTTTTCATAGCCAGAGAAACGAAGAACATTTTGAAGGTAAGCTTTACTTCTGCTTCATGCAATGTTTTATCCTTGATTTAAGTATATGGTCCTTTGACATACAAAATAGATTCTTTGAAGAACTCGGTGTTCTCAGAGCTGGTTGAAATCAGTTAAAAATAAAGGTATATGTATGCCTGTAACTGTTAGGTCCTGAAGAGCTTACTCTTTCAATAGGCATTATTCACTGTCCAGCTTGTTTTTGTATTGTTATATTAGCAACTGTTCTTTCATTTGAGTTGCATCTACAGATGCATCAAATTATAGACCGTTGCTCTGTTCTCAGAGCTGTTGCATGTGTTGTTTGTGCTCTATAGGATTCGGCATTTCTTCATAGGCTGTAATGGAAGTCTTCAGTACATAGATGAGCTTTGAAGTTTAGAAGGCGAAGCCAATAATTTACTCGTGCAATTGCTTGATTCAAACCAGACAAATCTGGTTTATGAATATGCACATGATGTAGGCATCTAATTGGCTCTTCGTATATTTAGATAGGAGATTTACATATGTGCACTGTATGGATCAGTTATGGGCACATATGTGTGTGTAATAACAGCAAAAACACGAAAGAAGAGAAAGTTTACATTCTTCAAGGTACTGCTTGCACCAAAAATACTGTACCAATTTTAATTCAGTTGTCGTTTGATTCTTTCTAGATTCTGAACTTTGCCGAACCTTTGACTCTACCTCCAGGCTGCTGGAATGTATTTTCTTTGAAGCTCAGTGTGAAAGGCACTGTAACAAATGTGCTTTCTAGCATTTGTTTGGCCACAAATGTGGGAGTAATGTTTGAAATACCTCTGCAGATATATTCGACTGTGTCCAAGGTATCGTATTCAGTTGTGTTGAATGATTATTATACACTACAAACCAAACTGCAGCAGCCTCTTTCTTAGGTCAGAAATCTGTCCCTTAGTCCTGAAGGAAAAACTCGGTACCGGACCACTCTGTGAAACCATTCTGTAGCTTGAGAAGTTAAGCCCCCAGAGTTAAACAGCAGTGGAATTACAGTTCTCCAGGCAACCTTAATTCTCTTCTTTGACTCGTCCAAATTATGCACTGAGAAACTGGAATTTGTCCTGTTGTTTTGTCATATGGTTAGTTGTAGTTTTTGTTTTGTTTTTCCAGCAGGGAGATCTTCATTTTGAAGCCATTGCCCACTGCGGCATTCAGTGTTACCTGGGAAAGTCTGATTCAGGTAGGCTCGTCTTAGTTTTTTTTCAGGCATCTGATGGTAGTTTTATTGTAGAAAATCCATTTTATGTAGCAGGACTTGTAATAAGAATATTGAGATTGTTCACAGAAGTACGTAGTTTTATGTCTTTTAAAAACGTCCACTTTTCCGGGAGTATATCAATGCCTTTGAGTAACCTGTACTGAGTACACTGTGCAGTATTTCAGACCTCTAATGCCATAGCACGTGCTACGCTATTGTTCTGTCTTGCAATATTTTTTTGAACTTAATATTTAAGACTCTCCTAGAAGTTCTCATTGGTGGTGTACTGCTCCTTGCTTTCTTCATGTACATGTTCTCCGGAGATGTCGAGGTAGAATGATAAAGCTGTCAACTAGCTCAAAGTGATTAGAAAATGTGCAGAACCTGGGTCCAGATCCTGGGAAGTCTTTGATGAAAAACAAAAAACAAATTGTTGACCAATATCCTGCTTTTAGCCAGAGTTAAATTTGAAGGCCTTCTCTTTATCTGTTTCTCACAGCAATAATTTCGTAGATTTCTGCAAAAGATCATTTGTCAGGCTTATAAATCAGCATCCTTAATGCTGTATCGTGTGAAACAGAAAGAAGGGGTCTCATTCTTTCTGGAACTGAGGAATCTAACTCCAGATACTGTAATGCTGGGAGCTGTTTTAAGTACCTGGCTGGCATTTACCAAAATATGGTGTTAGGTATTACATGGACATGATACTGCCTGAAGAATGTTGAGTCTGATGGAAGCTGATTCAGAATAGTGTTTTTTTTAATCTCTGCTCAGTAAGGAATTTCAGTAGGCAGCTGGGTACCATAGGCTTTAAATGCTTAAGTGAGTGCTCTCCTGAATGTGTTTTCAAGATGGTACTTTCCTAAAATGTACATTCGTATGAGGATATGAAGAAGGCAGTAGTAGCCAGTCAACTATAACAAGGAGACTTGAGGTGACGTATGGAAACACGTGGCTTGAAGAATTACTGATATATATGCACACTTAGGTACATATTTTAGAAGCAAGTGTTTGGTTTTTGGTTTTCTTTTTTTGTTTGTTTGTTTTTTAATCTATATAAAGGAATATTGCTGATACAAGTAAGTCCTCGTTGCTTTCTTTCTTTCCATTCTAATAACACACATAATCGGATCTTTATATGCAGGTATTCTGCCTTGTAACTTAGGATACTAGTACTTGTTAAATAGAGAAGTCTAATGCACAAGCCTGAAAATACTGACCTAAAGAACATACAGCTGGATTATTCCAGTCATCATCAATCTCAGCTGGTTACTTTAAACACTAAGGATTGTAAAATAAAGTACATGTACTTTCAAAATAAGCCATTTTTGTTTTCTTTCGAAAGAAATTTGTTTTCCTAACTCCTTTCTGCTATGTGAACATGCTTGAACCAATATGAGTCTAACTTTTTAAAATACATTAATCTTTAGACTGATGTAAAGTCTTGCAATTTTATCTTAAGAAGAATTTGAGAAAATTATCAGCACCTTGAAAAGAGAAGCTAAAATGAAAACACCATTTCTGCCAAACTGTGGGATTTGTTTTGCTCCCTGCTGTGCTGTGATATTATAATTTTGTACCACTCTGTAGAGAATAGTATATGATCTTGATACGTTATTGGCATCAGTGGAGAGTTCTGTTTAAAGACTACTGATAACATAATGACTTTTCAATGGCATCCATTAGAAGTAGCAACAGTAAAAAAGAGCGTACTAGTGCATACAAAGCCTGTGCAATACCCATACTCTTGTTTGCATGTAGAATTACTGTGGTTTTGCAGATGTATTTCTTTAAGCAAATCAGATATGGACAATAATATATATACCCTCACGTGTGCTTGCTTTGAAGTGAAAAAAGTGAGTTGCCTTTTTTATTTTTGTGTCAGGACCCTTTGCAAATACTGATTACTCGTGTTCAGAAGTAGATTGATGGAAGGAGCAAATGTTATCTCTGTAAAATATGAAAAATCTGTTATCGTTTTAGCAAATCTGCTTTGGCAGAAGAGTCTCTCTCTGGACCGTTCTGCCTGGGATGTGGATTCTGAGCTTGCAAGTGAACTTTATGAAAGATGGCAAAAAATAAGACGTGGGGAAGCCTGCAGGTCTGTACAGAATCTGTTGAGGTTCTTAATTCAAGCCAGTACAGTGTTGTAAGAAAGAATATTTCTGTTTTGAAGTATTCTTAATTAGAACAAACATTTTTGACCTTTCTGCACTTAAGGTAGTTATCTTGAAGCACCTGGAGTTTCAGAGCACCCTAGACACCCCCAGCTTCCATTTCAAGGCACTGCCAGCCTGTCGTAGTTTAACCTCAGCCAGCAACTGAGCATGACATCACATGGTATGGAATGTCCCTTTGGCCAGTTTGGGTCAGCTGTCCTGGCTGTGCCTCCTCCCAGCTTCTTGTGCACCTCCAGCCTTCTCAGTCAGTAGAGCATGGGAAGCTGAGAAGTCCTTGGCTGGTGTAAGCACTGCTTAGCAACAACTAAAACATCAGTGTGTTATCAACATTGTTCTCGTCCTAAATCCAAAACACAGCATTGTACCAGCTACTAGGAAGAAAATTTGTCCCAGCCTAAAACAGGACACAGCCATAAGTAAACGTATCAGATGCCTGTACTTTAGAATGTAAATAATGTTCTGACTATAATAACCCCACCACAGCTACCCAGCGTGAAAGCAGTCAAAGCATGTTTTACGAGATCATTTATGGAGTTGCATGAGTCCTTCATCAACAGGTCACATAGCAGTCTTTTCAGCATCAGGGTCTTTGAATAGCTTTTAAGGTTTTTAGGCACTGGTCTAATGGATACTGCATACTGGAGATGTTGGGAAGGAATCAGTCACTGTGACTGAGCAATTCTTATAGAGATGGTGCATCAGTGACATCAGCCCCTTTCCAGAATAAGGAGGTAGAGCTGTGAAAACCACAGTCGCGTTGCAGGTGGAAAAGTGGACACTGAAGGGATGCACATAAGTTACACTGACTCTGTACTACTAGGTTACAGGTTTATGGGCTTTATTTTGTGAAGAACATTTTCAAGGAAAGATTAGTTGACGTAATTATACGTCCTGGCAAATCATCATTTTTTTTGTTCTCTGTTTGAAAGACAAAAGAAAATAAAATTAACAAAGCTTTCTGGTTTTGCCAATAAAGCAGGAGAAGTATTTTAGGATTGGCTCGCTTTATTCACCAGAAGAAGCCTGAAGAGGAGTCCTTTGCCTTTTTCTTGCCACGGTTGACTACAGAGCCTGGCCTTACGCTCAACTTCAGTGCCACAGCAGTTAAAAGTAGTATGGTGAGGATGGTGGTTGTTATGCTTTTTCTGAGTTGACGTATGTTTAGCTTGTTTAAATAACAAAGTCTGTGGTTAATATTTGGTGATGCTTAGCATTTTCATACTGCTTGTAAATCAGTGTTTTGAAGTCTAATTTAAGACACTGGATTTGTATCCCTTTGGCTCTTTGATAAGTTCTCTAGCTACCTAGTTATAATATTTTAACACAAGGATAGGAGTAAAGCAGTGTAGGTCTTAACTAACAATCATTAGTGGTTGTTAAAGCTTTCCTTGCATCATTGTGTAAGTTACATGCTTGTGGTAAAATAATTGAACAAGGGACTAGGGGTAGGATGTACTGTCATTAACGGTGTGCATGGAGTTATGGGATGGCCTTCCTCATGCCACTGCCTTGTGTAACAGAAGTGTGTAAAACATTTGTGTGAGATACAGCACTTGAGAGATCAGCAGAGCTATGTGTCTTGCAACCACACTGACGGTTGTTTCTTTCTCGTTTGTCAGATTTAGGTCACTACTAACCTAGCCTGGGCCCGAACCAGTCATATGGAGATAGTTTTCATATGCACATATTGTGAATTACCTTAATATTCCATTTGTGCCATTTAATTGTCAGTCATTATAGTAATGCGTATAACCTGCTTGCTCTCAGACTTCTGTAAGAAAGGGTGGCACCTCACTAACTTCACCTTCTTCTGTGGAAAAGCTTTGTTCATGTCTGCCTGTGTAAAACAAAATCCAAATGAAAGGGTTGTTTGGGGGGTGGGAGAGATCTGTATTTTTGCACATGCGGTTCTTCATGCACTCTTAGCTGTTTTTGCAAGTGATGGCATTGTGGTGACATGTCCTGCTGTTCCATGCAGTTTTGTGCACATATGATTATATTGCACTAAGACAAAAGCCAGGTTGAAGAACCTTGAAAATGCAGATCATATTACCAGTGCTGAATTATTTTACCTTCCAATTATCAAGTATGTAGTTTTTAACTTTTTCCTTTCCCCTCCAAACTCTTTAGGTAAAATATTTCGTACTAAGAAACCCTTCATCCTTCCCAGTTATGTTGCAGCTTCTGCCTCTTTATTACTACCCTGATCCTCAAGCTTCACTGAGTCTGCTCAACAAATGGTAATGAGAATAACTATCTCAGGATACTGTTTTCCCTTTTAAAAGACCTATTTGCCATGCCTTATGATTGTTGCTTATTGTTTGTTTTAATTTTTCAAAGTGTAACTTAGGTAGGGACAATGTTCTGACCCATTTTGGAAGATAGAATCATGTTCAGAGCAGCTCCCTGTATGACACATGACTTTGTAATATACCTGATCATTGATAAAACCAAGTTGGGTGTGTTTTCAGCAAGTTTATGTCTACTAGCCATAAACTATAGTTGGTCATCTTTTAAGATCTGAAGCTTAGGCCAGGCTTGTGCAAGCTGCCCAGGTGAGGGGAGCAACTTGCAGAACTGGGGATGTCCATCTACCTGCAAGGCCGGTTTGGAAGTATACAGAGTCTATAGACTGATCAGTGAGGAGGAAGGTAACTGAACCTTCCCACCAGAAAAAAGTTTTCTTCTTAGCTTTTTCTTAGGTAAAAACCCTGGTTGAAGAAGAGGAAACAGGAGCCAGGAAGAAAAATTCAGGTCCACAGCCAGGAACCCCACCGTAAATGTTTAGGGCCAGCTGAGCAAATCTTTCTACATTGTTTTGAACTTTCTGATTTAGAACTGAGAAGATTCAGAACTGAGAGAAATCTAGATAAGAGTTAGATGAACAGTATAAAGGGGCATGGTGAGGTGGGCTGAAGTTCACCAAAGTAAGCCCCGGCTGTCACACTGAACTCTGAAAAACTGTGTAGTTGGTAGGACTATTTGCTTGGTTGTAACCAGTGGGACTACTCACGTGCTTAAGTGTACTCACTTGCTCACTTGGGGTCCAAATCCCTGTAATTGCTTCCTTAACCTCATTTCCTTACGTACTTATGTGTATGTGCATATATATGTGTGTGTGTATATATATATGCACCTTAATAACTAAATCTGTTTGTATGCTAAATAAAATTTCCACATAGACTCTTTCTAGTGGTTTGAAATTACGTTTTCTCTGTATTTGCACACTTTTGTTTCTGCAGATCTAGGTTTTCAAGCAATCACATCCACTATTTGGTTCTTTTTAAGCTAATATCATAGAAAGTTGTGACAAGTGAATTTCCAATTCAGTGGCTGGAGGTCCATTAGTCCTCTATAATCTAAATTTTACTTACTGGTTTTCTTATGTCTGTTTTTAATACCTTAATGTCAAATGCTTATTATTTGCTCTCAGGCAGATAATCAGCTGCTGTAAGTGAATTTGATTTGCAAAGTATGTGAAAGAAAATAGGAATTTGTCCCAACAAATCATGAGCAGAAAGAGGGATATTTGAGTAAATTATTGAGATTTGATAATGATTATTTCTTAGCAGTTATGTGGGCAGGAAAAGCTTTGGGGCATTTGTGTTTGTGTGGCTTAGAAATTATATTTCTTGATTGTGATCTTTTGCAATATCGTATGCTGAGAGATCTAAAATGCCCAGCCATTTGTCTGTTCTCCAAATGTGTAAATCCACATAAAACTGATTTGCAGTGTATTCTGTTGAAATGCAGACTCGCATTTCCACCGTATTTCACATCTGCCAAAATGCAGTTGTAAAAGTATTCTTTGTTTAAGAATAGATGCCAGCATGTAAAAATAAGTCAATGTAGTTCTGACAGACTAGGTTTGAAGTGCTTGATTTTTTTGTTTTTGTTTATTTAGGTTCGGCATAAATGTGCAAGCTATTAATTTCACAACCACTGAATTCAGGCTCATGGATGAATGTGCTCACAGGGTAAGATGGCTAATTTTGATAGAAGAAGTGGTCTGACACACTAGAAAAAGCTTTTTCTAGCTACGCTACATCTGAGTTGTTACCAAGTGCTATTTAAAGCAATTTAATAATGTTTTCTTGATTCTCTGTCAGACTTGTATCTTCGCAATTAATTTTTTTTCAGAGTTTGACTCTGTTTTGAAAACAACTATAGGGAGGGAGTGTGTGCATGTCTGCATGCGTGCGCGTACGTGTTGAAGAGGCCACCGTTACCATTCTGTCTTGGGACTTACGTTTAGCCCCAGGTTGACCATGAAGTGTCAGGCTTTTGAGTCGGTGATGTCAGAAGCTAGCTGATAATCTTTTAAGTAGAGGGAAATACTGTCTGATAGTTCAAGGGAGGAAAAGGCTGGATTTCTACACTTCACCTCAGTCTCATTGCAGCTCCCGGATTCAGGTTGGAATGTCATGGCTCTCTCTGGTTCCCATTGCCTCATTTTTAACACAAGTGTGATAACACTTGACTGTCACACCAATGCTGAGCTGTGGTTATACCCTGAGGAGTTGCATCATGGATGACAGAAACAGAGAAGATGCTGTATCAGGGATGCTGGCGTATTCTGATGACCAGAGTACTGTCCAGGGTACCTGGAGAATTTCTTCTTAGACTTCCAGTTTTTGCACATATTTTCCTTGCTGTTTGGGCATGCTGCAGCCCCATCTTGAATGTCCTATGTAGATACATGTTTCTGCACACATGAAAGACCTTAATGAAAGATTGGTACCTTATAAAAACAAAAGACTGTGTTTGCTACACTAGTCAAAGCTGACCTTTCCTTTCTGGCCACAGTTGTAAAAGTTGTTGTAAAAGAGAGGAGACAGCAGTTCATAAATCCTAGCCTGTAGGCACACACTGAAAAACAGAAGGTAGTTCCACTAGTACATGGATAGGACTGAGTTTCCATGGAGTCCTGTACACCATACTTGTGACCAAATGGAAAAATAACAGTAGATCTTTACACCAGTGTGTGTAATGCCTGTTTTTCATTAGAGACTTGGAAGAGCTGGGAGGAACATGTACGGTTAGATAGGTATTCAGCACATATGAGACGGATCTTGGCTTATTAACCAAATCACTAGTTGCTAATATTTACAGTTTTAAATTTATCATCATTTCCCTAGTCACCTTATATACATGCGTAACGAATTGTTAGGCTCACATTTGAGTGCATGCATATCTTTCTTTGTAGGGAGTGACAGGATGAAGTTTGCAAATGCCATATGTGGTTTGCTTTTAATAAATATTGACTGTTGAATGCAGGTTCTGAAACTTTTTTCTATGTTCCTTTTTCATAAAACAGACTAAGAATAAAAACATTTTGGACTGGAAAAGATCAGAAAAGCCATTAGTACAACAGCCGTGAATTGAAAAACAACCAAGCAAGAACATATTTTGTAATGTTTATGGTTGTTTTGACTGCTATAGGTGCCTGATCACCCTTTTCTAAGAGGAGGCCCCCCCAGTTCTGGAATAGAAAGTTTTAGGGCTATTTTCATTTTTTAAATGGGAAAATGAATAAACAGCAGTATCAATCCATTCCTTCCCAGCCCCAAAAACCAAACAAAACATTACATTACTTCCAGACTCCATGAACTTCTGGTAGTTCTGGTCTTCAATTAATATGGTAGGGAGTTCACTTTGGCTTGTTTCCAGTGACTCAAATGATCAACATACTTGCCAACAGTCCCTTTCTCACTTACTTCAAGTTGCAAGTCTTACGCTGAGGGTATAATGGTTGCCACATTTCCCTGTGCAGTCAGTATACTGTCAGTTCTCGTCGTGTTCCGAAGTGTTTCAGGATTCCTCGAATGTGAAAGACACTATATAATTTCTTTTCCATCTGAGCAAATAAAAGCTGTTTTTAAAAATGAAGTAATACATTCCTTACAATAATAAGTGCATTAATATGAACTTCTGCTCAAATAAACAATCTTATCTGATGTTTTATGTTGTCAAATTGAAAGACTTTTGTATAACAAGTTAGTTAGCAGTCATTGCACCTTGCCAAAAATATCTTATGTAAGTAAAGATGTAGTGCTTTCTTCATTGAGATCTTTAAACACACATATTTTCTGTGAATAAGAAGTGCATTTTTGTTTAACAGAATGCACATCAAGAGGCTCTCATCAACAAGAAATGCAGTTCTGAGCTGCTTCAATTAAGTTTACAGCCACTGGAAACCAGAAAAGTTGGTGTAATTTTTACACCGGTTGACTACAAAAGAGTAGCTTCCCTTATTTTAATCAGGTAAGCCTGGTTTCAGTTGTAAGTGAGAATCAAACAACTCAATGTAAAAGTGAATTTGCCAGATCTTGGAGCAAAGACAAATGGTCAAAATTTGAAAGTCAGAATACCTCCAGTTTAATAAAAATTGCTTAAAGGGTCTTTGTGCTTTATGTCTAGGTCATTAAAAAATAGAACTTTAATTGAGCCTATCTTTTTTTTCCTGATATGTGATCAGTGGGTTATAAAATGCATATGAATGTACCGAGGCAATTTTGAATTAACAGAGCAGCACATTGGGTGGCTTTGCTATTTTCAACTTAACTCCATAATGATAAGTTTTAAGTATACAGTGAGTCTAATTTGCAGCCACACATTGGTTATCTCTGGAGGAAAAGAGAGTTTATGGAAGAAGCAACCATTTTTACCAGGTGGCACTGTTGTTATCTGGTGGCAATGATCACAAAGTTTGTTCCTTCACTGTGTGAAATTCACTGGTGACTGGTTCCAGTGTCATCCTACCTATTTAGGGGAAACCTATCTAGGTGATTCTGTTATATATCAGTGATTCTGTTACTGAAAGACTGTTGTCTTGGATTGGCACCTAGATAGCAAAGCCATGATGTTGCAAACTTCATTTGTGTTTTAGTGGCTGATTGCTTGATTTTTGTATTATGGCAGAAACAACTTGACTGTTCTGGACGTGGTCAATGTAGAAGGCTTTGGAGCCAAAGAATTGCTTAAAGTAGGGGGAAGACTACCTGGTGCAGGAGGATCTCTTCGATTCAAGGTGCCAGAAGCTACACTAATGGACTGCAGAAGACGTGAGTAAGAAGAAACGTGTCTCTGATATCTGGCTGCGTTACTCCATAGTGGTACTGATATGGTACGGTAATGTTAAGTAAACAGAACGTTGAAATAGAAAAAGCTGAAGAGCTTGGTCATGGGAGGTGTAGATCCTGTTTTCTTAAAACACTGGCTGAGGATAGTTACAAATTCTGAAAATACACTACTGCAAAACAGTCTGTATTAAAATGTTGGTCACTTTTAAATTTTCAATTAGATTGAAAGCAAAAATAGCAATTTATTTATAAACATAAAATAATTTTTAAGCACTGTAAAATAATTATTTTTTTTTTCTCCTTTAAGAACTGAAAGACAGCAAGCAGATTCTATCCATTACGAAGAACTTCAAAGTTGAGAATATTGGGCCTATTCCTATAACAATTTCATCAATGAAAATCAATGGTTACAATTGCCAAGGATATGGATTTGAAGTGTTAGACTGCCAGGAATTTTTCCTGGCTCAGAACTCATCACGAGAGATCAGCATTGTGTAAGCACTGACAAATTTGATGACAAATTAACTTAAGTGGAAATTTGAAATAATTAATTTCAGTAACAGACACTCCAATAGCACACCTGCACACAAAATTTGGTGAGCTTTGAATATAAATTTCATAAACATTTCCCCTTTTCAGTAAGGGTAGTACTAACAAATTGATAATATAATAATGTTTCTTTATAAGACTCCATCATTTTTAAAAAGCAGCATACATGCTTTTATCAGTGCATTATGAAGTAATAAATTAAAGCAAAAGAGTTGTCACAAACGGGTAAGAAATGCCTTTTTTTTTTTCTTCATTGTTTTTCTCTAGTTTGTTCCAAGTTTGGTCAGGCTAGACCACAATCTAGTCATGTTTTCCTAACGTTGCACATAGTTGGTCTAAAACAGATTCTTTTAAAATCCTGTTGGGTGCAAGTCATGAGTTAAACATAAGTAGAGTTAGTATTACTGTATTACAGTAACTGCTGTTTCGTACACAGTGAGTATCGCTTCTACTGTTCGGAAAGGCAAGTCATACCTTCTAGCGGTACCCATGGCAGTCAAATAGAAAAATGGGATGGGTCAGGGAAGTGAGTGGAAGAAGAGACATCTGATGTTTTCTTCTGCTTTCCCTATCTTTCCAGCCTTGTTCTAGACTTACCCTAGTACCTGGCCCTTTCCGACCTAATGCTGCCTGTACGCTTAACTGTGCTTTTGGTAAAGAGTGTTTTGGTTAACATGAGTTGATCAAGTGCACCTCCTTGAGAAAAAGTCACAGTATTAAGAGTATTGTGAAGAGTCACAATAAAACCATGTATTTTACTGCTTGAAGATGACCTCAAAGTCTTACCTCTGCTAGGTGCTGATGCCATCTGCGTAGTATAAGCAGACAGTGATCACTTATTTCATTGTCTTTTTTTCATATTGTTAAATCAGAAGTTATTTTGTATTTTTTGGTATCAGTATAACTTCAGAAAATGAAATTGGGCCATACAATGGAAAAATAACACCAGCTCCATCTACTTTCCTGACAGATTCACTCCTGACTTTACATCTTCGTGGGTAATCCGGGAGCTTACGCTGGTGACTGCTGCTGATTTGGAGTTCCACTTCACGCTCAACGTGACTCTTCCTCACCATCTGTTACCGCTGTGTGCAGATGTGGTGCCAGGACCCAGCTGGGAAGAGTCTTTCTGGAGGCTCACTGTCCTCTTTGTGAGGTAATGCTTTCAGCGCCCCTGCACCAGTTTGAAAGGGACCTGCCAGTGAAAGATCAGCAAGCACTTTTGGCTTGTGTTAGATTTTTAGTGGTGATAGGGCCTAAATCTCTACTGCATTTATCTCCCGAGAGTCCTGCCAGCTGGCTGTGACAGCTTAGGTGTGATGCAGTAGCTGGTAATGGAGTTGTCAAGCATTTCTTGCTGCTCTTCCTGATAAACTTCCATGTTAAGGCTGCGAAGAAAAAGGGCTAGGATACCCCCACAGGAATACCCAGTGGATACTCCCCTTGCTAGAAGACTTACTCCCCCCACAGTAGTGGTGTACATGTGACATGTTAGTATCTGAATGTCATAAATGGAATCAAGCGGACTGGTAGATTATCTTTAGGTGTTTGTGGAAAATTAACATGAATTTTATTTATAAAGTTTCAGACAACCAAGTGAGGACCTGCTTTTCCTTCTGATGCTTTTCTCCTTTCACTTGTTAAAAAATATTCGTGTTTATTGCTAACTTTTGCTAGCCGCACTGCTAAACATGCTACCCCAGAAAGATGATTTGGCTTGTGTTAGCTGACTCATTGCTTGCACGTGGTAAGCTGCTTTTAAGAGGACTGTACCTTTGTACAACAATTAAGGGTTCTGCTGCTATGCATATTCTTTTTTTGTCTTCCTTTACTAGCCTTTCACACTGTGTAGTGTGAACTGAATGTTGTGTTTGTCACAGATGGTGTCCAGTGCTTTCATCACACCGACCTTGAATTGCTACAATCAGTACTAACAAGCAGTGAATGTGAATGCCGTGGTGATACATATATGTGCTGGTGCATACCTAACTGAGATCCTGATGCACACTGTGGTTCTGCTTGCACTGTTGTTTTGACACTGAAAACAGTCAGAGCACAAATGAAGCAACAATAATGACCACGTTACATGGTTCTAGAGGCAACAGAAGGAGACTACAGGGATCTGAAAAATCAGGAATTT